>NW_010411211.1:23599-33009 GCF_000710305.1 Buceros rhinoceros silvestris | reverse complement strand
CTGCTGAAAACTGTGCTTGGACCGCACTGTTTTGACAGAGCAGAGGTACATTGTTTTCTCCCCAAATTCAATAAAGGCAAGTTTGTATGCATCCGTTCCTGTGCCCACGCTAACTTCCCTTCAGTTGCTTATTCCCTACAGGGATAAAGACAGTACGTTCTGCTGTCTGCACTAAATTCTTCTCTACTAGAGGTATGTAGAGCAAAAGAAGTCTTTTTACTGACCTCTGAGTTTATGAGTATGCAGCAGTACGACGGAGGAGTGAATCAGAAGCACATTCCTTTAATTTTTAGAGTTTTCTTTGCACTCATTCAACAAATATACCATGGAGATAAGCTTCTGGGGATATACTGGCTGTAGCGAAGTGGCTAACACAGAACAGCAACCTTCTGCGGAAGCCAGAAGAAGCGTGATGTTTTGTAAGGGGACTCCAGTAATGCCAAACATTCATACGGCTGTGAGTGAACAGCAAGCCACATCACCCTCAACAGCATTAACAACAACTTGTCTTTCACACAGACTTTGTGAACCTTGGGTGTTTCAGGTTTTCATATGGATGAGTGAAAGGCACCATCTAACCGTGGGTAGATTTTGTGATGTGACGGTATTCTCATGTTGGCAGCAGCCCATTTAGCACCAATTCTCTGCAAACAGTTACGCAATGCACTGCAAGAAGTCTGGGCAAACAGCTTTGGAAAATGGACGTAAATTCTCCATACACTGCCCGTCAGCTGAAGATTTAAGCTGTGTGCTGATCAGAAGGTACAACATTATAACAAAGCCAATGTCCCCAAGCATTATCACACCCTGCAACACCTGCAACACACTCATTAATGTTGGTAAACTGCAGCGATACTTTCTGACCTAAATTCAGTGTTGCTGTTAGCACTATCTCTAAATAACTTTGGGGCATGATTTGGTAGGTAGAGCATTGCAGGGGACATTCCCAAAAGGTGGCTTGCACAGAACAACCTTGTTTTGGACAGTGAGCCAGTTTACCAGCACGCACAAGTTGGTCAAACACAGAGTACCCTGTTGTCTTGCAGGGAGAAGAGCAGCTGAGATGAATGTTTATGGTTACTGAGTTTGTACAGTTAATTCCCCAAGCAAAGACAAAGTCTCAGTGAACTCACTGCCAAAAAAATATACATTTCCTTGTTAGCTAAAAAAATGTAATTTGGCACTGAAATCCTGCCAGCTTACAAGGTCCTACAGCAAATGGGTACCTGCTTCCCCTCTTTTTTTAAATTGAAATCAGACTTTTTTCATTTAGCCATTGCAGAAAGGTATAGAAGTGACTAAACACAAGGACTGAGTCTTCAACAAAAATAATAAGCATGCCTAATAGCCTTGATATAAAAAAAAAGATATGTAGTGTGTATGTACTTACATATATATGCACATCTTTTACATTCATGTATGACTATATTTTATATCAAAGCATTTTTATTTAAAATGAAGTGTTATATGGCAGTTTTAAATTACATTAGGATGCCAAATTGAGACTCTTAGACCATGCTTCTCTTTCATAAACCAAAGAAGTCAGTAGGAATAGCACATGAGATGCAAATGTAGCCTTACACAAGAATTGCTAGGAACAATATTAGTTATGAATTTCCGTGAGTTCTCTGGGTTAGCAGCTGAGATGGCTTTGAACAGAGGATTGCTACATTTCTGAAATGATGGAACAAAGCCTCCAAGGGATGCCAGTCCCATATGCCACTATGTTTGGACAATGCCAGCCTGCACACCCATGAGAGGGCCCTCTGAAATTCAGGAGGCACACTAAGAACACCACGTATGAGGGCTAAAAGCACACTCAAAAAAGTATATGCAAGAGGTTAGCCTGAAGTAATTTGGGAGAATAAATGGGGTGATGTGAACTAGCCTGTGAATATCTCCTGTTCAAAGCTGCGTCAGGCGAGGTTCAGACTTCACATATAGGAAGCATTTCTTTACCAAGAGGGTGGTCCAACAGGCTCACTAGAGAGGTAGTCAATGCCCCAAGCCTGTCAGTGTTCAAGAGGGCCATTTGGACAATGCTCGTGACATTAACTTTTCCTCAGCCCAGAACTGGTCAGGCAGTTGGACTAGATGATCACTGTAGGTCCCTTCAGCTGAACTATTCTAGTCTAGTCTAGCCTAGTCCAGTACGACCTAAAATGTCAGTGCAGGAAATACAATGTGAACACCTCTATAACAGTATGTAGGCTTATACTTAAGAAAAGGTTATCCCATACGGGGTGGGATTTCAGTCTTGGGAGTGATGGTTTCATCCTAATTACACACAAAGCCTCAAGATCTTCAAACATTTTCCTAAAAACTGTCTGTTGTGCAACAATTTAATAATTCTGTTCCTATCCTTCAAAAAAAGAACATGGAAGAAACAATGGAGCTAGGCAGAATCCTTTGGAAAGCATTCACAAAGAAAGACACCCCGGGTTCTAGCAGCCACTGTGCCACAGGGAAGCAGAAAGCAGCCTGGAGCAGGGCTGGAGCCGGCCCTGCTTTGAGCGGAGTTTGGGCCAGGCAAGGGTCCCTGTGGCCGAAGGCATCACGCAAGTCCGGGGAAGGCGTGAGAGGTGCAGCCTGCAATCCTGCCATGGAATTTGAACCTTTGTTCCTCCTCTCTTTGCACTGCTGCAGATGAACAATGATGAGGACTTAATAGGTGCCAATAACCTTTTATTGTCTTCAAAGCATTTTCAGAAAAAGCTGATTTTGAGTGAATACAATCTTTCCGGGAAAAGCAAGCCCAATCCAGTAATTATCTTTGACAGTTAAATCAGCCCTTAACTTGCTTGAAACTGGTGATAGAGGAACAAGCCTTTGCAAGCTGAAGTCTTTCTGGAGCATGCAGAGCCTGTTTCTTGCCCTCTAAGAATAGCATCCCTCCCAGGCAGTGTTCCCTGGAGACTCAAAACAACTGAAAGAGACCTGCAGCAGCAGCAGCAGTGTGTGTGTGTGTGTGTGTGTGTGTGTGTGTGTGTGTGTGTGTGTGTGTGTGTGTGTGTGTGTGTGTGTGTGTGTGTGTGTGTGTGTGTGTGAGAGTAAGGAGAGGCACTGCAGTTTTTGCCAGCCTATCTGCTCAGCTAAGCTCCGGAAGATCATTAAAACCTGACAAAACTTGTTACAAACTGTTTATAATGTCCAGAAATATTTTTTAATTTGCAGTGGGGGAGGGGAGGCAGAAGCCCTACAGGGAAGATGTCCAGATCTCCTGTAGTGACCCACTGCCAAGAGCCAGTGTGGCCAAAGACCAGCCCCCTGGATACCAGCGATGGTTTTCCCTCTCCTGCTGCACTCATGACCTTGGGCCAATGTGGCATACTCAGTACACCAGTGTTGGCTCCAGCTGCTCCACTCTGCACGTATTCTCCACTCGCCTTGCTGGTGCCAGCAAATGGGATGGAGGAGTAAAAAGCAGGAAAAGACATCATTGCCCGCTGGAGGCCTTCTTTGCCAGTCCAGTTCCCAGACTGGGATTTCTGACCTCTGAGTGTCTGCCTTGATAACACCCACAGATTATGTGCCGAAAAGACATCAGCAAGAAATAAGGCACCTGGGCAGCTTACTAAACCTGATCTTCACCTCCGGTGCGGAGGCTGACCTCGTGCTGGCAGTGGCTGAGCCCTCCCTGGTGATGGTCAAGACTGGCCAGCGTTTGTGAGGAGATTTGACACCGCGAGGTCACTTCAGCTGGGCTGCCCCCTCACAGCACATTTTCCAAAACAACAAGGAGCAGATGACTAAGTCTGTTTTGACCTGAGGAGTACAGTTAGATACCATCCCATGCACCACAGAGAGATGGTTGCCTTTCATTGACCTTGCTGCAGGACTTGGCAAGCTGCTCAAACCCAGCCTCACATTAAAAGCTGAGCCTATTTGTTGTCCCCTCTACCAGGGCTAACTCTCTCCCACCCATGTGGCACAGACATGGGTGGTGAAGGAGGGCATCATCTGTTACTGGCAGTGCACCAAGGAGGTGCTCTCGGTGCGAGCGACTGAGGAGCCTATGCCAGCAGCAACACAGGGAGGATGGCAGCTGGAGATAGATCCGTTCATGAGGCAGCAATTACTGAAGCAGCACCCATTTGCAGATGCATAAAGTATAGGCAAGGATGTGCCAACTTTTACAACACCCCCTAGCTTTCATAAATCTATTCAAGAGTTGCCTCAAAAGCGAGGTTTAGCACCCGAGATCCTGACCTGTGAGTAAATGCCAGGCAGGGAGCAGCCTCATCCTCGGAGTGGCCAAGGGCGGTCAGGATCACAAAACATGCTGGCTTTCCATTTCTGTGTCTGATGGAGCAAAGGTTTCAGTGGTCTGATAGGGAGCAGCTCACATTCATTGCCTGAATCATAACACTATCACCGTCTGGGCTCTTATCTCCAGCCAGTCATGTACAGCCTGCTTGCTGTCTCTTTGAACTCCCTTCCTCACTATCCGTCTGGACACATTTGGGAGGTCCAAGACCCAGTCTGGGAGTAGAAGGAGGCTAGGAATGGCCACCTTGCCTGCAGCCCTGCCCCATCTCCTCCAAGGCAGGAGCTGGGCAAAGAGTAGGGCTGCACAAAGGCAGTGGGGTCTCAAGCTACATGGTCCCCTTCTGCTGCATGTCCTGGGGTTTCCAGGCCAAGCAGTGGCATAGCAACAGGTTAATACTGATAAAGTGCATGGAAAGCAGTGCAAAGGCCACCCAAGGTGGCATTTAGCTGCTATCAGCACCTGCATGTTGCCTGGTGGATGCTTTACAATCACGCAATAACAGCTATCATTAGAGCTTTGGCTTTTCTCATTTTTTATTTACAGGTTGGGGAAGGTTTTAAACGCAATTGTAGAGGATGTGGACGGGCTTCTGGCAGAGAGAAAAAGAGTAAGAATGAGATCTGGCAGCAAAATTGAACTGCTTTCAAGAGAAAGAGAAAAAGAATGGAAAAAGGGAAAAAAGTCCCACAGCCCAGAGAAGACCCATGCCAGCAGAAAGCTGATTTCTTTCATCCCAGTGGGGCGGGCTCCTTGTGGGTGCAGCTCCTGGCTGGCCGCCCAGCAGCGTAGGTGGGGTGCTCTGTTCAAGAGTTCAGGGCTGCCAGACGAGCCGTATCACCTAGAGAGGGAACTTTGTCCTTTCAGCCATAAAGTACTTGCCCTTCTTGAGGAAGCAGGGGTGTCCTGGCTGAGCCCTTATAAAGTGAAAACCAGGAAGCCGTCAGTGCAGCTCGCCCTGACAGGGAGTGATGTTAACCTCTACTCGAGGTGGAGGACAGAGGTGCCACAGCGTGCGTGGACGGGCTGGGTGAAGGCTATGGGGTGGCCAGAGGTAACAGACAGTGACTGTGGAAGTGGGCAGATGGTAGGGAACAGTCATTTGGGGAGCAAGGCGCAGAGGGGTTTGCATCCAACATAGCAGCACAATGTTCCCCTGTACTATATATACAGAGGCCAGACAGAAGCGACTGTAGCCATGCCTTGAGCTGGTGGGGCTCCAGCTCCAACTGCAAGGCCTGTTTGTCTGTCCAGTAGCTCAGAGTCACATACCTGCTTCCCCAGCTCTTGGTCTACGCTTATTTGGCTTGAAGCAAAGCTACAGCTCAAGTGGAGGTGGCTGCTCTGCTCTTGGCCTTCTGCAGCAAGTTAAGAGCTTGTTAGCAAGCCCTCCATGCCTCTGTTTGATGCACTTCGTACTGTGCGCATGGATGCTGCAATACCAACAGATCACAAAGCGTTGAGTTGCACCATCCCAGTGCCGCTCATAGCAGGGTTTGTCTCAGGAAGAAACGCCCTGTCACATCAGCTGTGAAGAAAACTGAACTGTGACCTGCTGGCCATGCCAAGGTATACAGGAGAAGTACTGTCTGCACCTTTTCTGGATCTGAGGAAGGTGAAACTGTGACCTAACACGCTCTGCACGTGTCATGGGACCGCATTAAGTCATACGGGCTGTGTCATTTCATTCACTTATCTACTGTGAATGTAGATAAGTCAGTCCTAAGGAGGCCTACGTAAATGCTCCCTGCTCTTTACACATCGCCAAAGCAAAGTGTTCTCCACGGGGTGCAGCACAGTATTTTCAGCTGACCAAGCAATCTACACGTGTAAAATCTAAGACAGGGGTATGTGAAGCAGATGTAATGGGACCATCAAAACCCTTACGCGTGGGTAGGAAGGCACTGGAATGGGAAGGAGTTAACTCTCGCTGCAGCTGGCTGAGGTCACGCACCACAGAGATGTGGGCTGGCCAAGCATGGCGTGACTCCGCACCACACGCTCAGTTACCTGGGGAGCTCTCCCTCATGTGGCTGCTGCTAAGTGCGTATCTGAGACCCAGCCACATCCCTGGGACTTGTTAGCACTGATGATTTGGCCATGTGTGGGGCTCTCTGTCTGTGCCATGGCCATGGGGCAGTTTGTTTTTCTCTCCCCATGACTCTGAACAACAACATCCCATGTTTCCTTCTCCAGGTCTTTGGCAGAAGGGAGTTCTGGCTCCCATGTGAAAAATACGCAGATGTTTCCCTTTGCTTTAACCTGAAGATGAGAGATGCTTTAAAGTCCCCAGCATTTTCATTTGCTGAGTATACATTTGTGAAGGCCAGGGTCAATGAAAACAAACATATATCCCATGAAACAAAGCTAGAATGAAAAATCCTGAACAGTCGTGTTACGCATTTATCCCACAGTCCATGAGTGCAGCACCAAAACCCATTTGGCTTCCCTCCTCATACTCAGGTCACAACGCAGCATCAGCCCACCACCCAGAACTGCTGAAAGACTCTCTCTCTCCACATACGTGAATAGTAACGGCCAGCTATATGCCTGGCAGCTCATGAAGCTGGGAAACATATCTTACAGGGCAACTAGGCGAAGCCCATCGAGACAGCTTATACAGTCAGTCCAAAGAAATGAAAGACCTGACACTCTCTGAAGCCACATCTCGTTTACTGGGGTTTGTTCTCCTTCAGCACAGGCAGTCATGCACCACCCTGCAGACAGAGCCAAATTTGGACTTGAGAGGGGGACCCTCGAAAGCATCTCAAACCCTTCTTCCTTTAGCTGGAAAAGAAAAAAAAGTCACCAATCTCTTATTTGTCCTGTCCTAGTCTTAAATACTTGGGGAGTGCCACTGCATGGAAGGAGAAAGATCCTTGGTCTAAGTGGTAGCTTTTGTCCTCTGTGCAGTGCTGTTTCCCTGATGACCGTGAAGAGAAGTCCTGGAGAAAGAGGTAGTGATGACAGAGCAGTGGCTGCAGGGGTGCAAGCAGATCTGTGCTGGCTGTGTCCTTGAGTCCCCACAGCACGAGGGCTGTGGCCAAAGCCAGCAGCAGCCCATCAGCTCCAGCACAGGGTGGCTCATGAGGCTGGCAGGAAGCCTACTGCAGTTGAGGAATGTCTTCAAATAACCTGTGGCTAAATTGTGACGCTTGTTATTTTGCTCTTGAAAAGTTCTTTTTTAATCTTTTAAAAATAGGCTCCTGAAAGAAAAATCTGCCTGAGACTCCTGCATTGCTTCTGAAGACTGTGGGAACACAGGGGTGGGCTGCAGGACTTCAGTGTTTTCACTTCTAAACAGGACTCGTACCTCTAAGTTAAGGAAAGTAAGTAACGCTCAGTATCCAGATTTTCAGAAATGCAACCCAGAGCAAAAAACCCAGCCGTCTCCTTCTGCTCCTATCCAATGTTGAGTTCCTAAGTCCTTAAGCTCCAGATCATCATCCCTGGCCCTGATTTTCAAATGTGTTCGTAACAGTCCAAGACAGGCCTCACATCTTTTAGCTGCTTTAAGGAGATCAAAAAAAAAGTACCCATTAAAAAAAAAAAATTAGAAATGCTGGCCTCCAAATCTCCTCTGCCTAAAAGAGTTTGCCAACACTCTTCATCTGCCTTCCTGGGAACATTTAATGACAGTTTGCTTTGCTCTACATGCATGGGCAATATATAATCCTTGTGCCACCACTTGTGCTGAGCGTTCTTCATGACTGGAGGCGTTTTTTTCCTTCTTACTTTTGATCTCACCGAAACTGCTATTCCTGTAGTAGCAAAGCTATTTGTTCTTGTAAGTAAGCATGTGATAATCCACAAAATCCATGATTCATGATGAAATTGGCTTCAGTCTGCAGGAGTTTAATGGTTGTCTCAACCCAGTACAACTGGCAGTTTTGGCACAGAGCAGCTGCAACCCCTCCTTGAAGTAATAGCATCTAAGTGTTGGACAAACTGGGGAGCTGATGATAACCGGGATAAAACATGATATATAGCGTAACTCTGGGTAAATTAGAGTGTGCTTTAATTTGAGCTTGTGCAACCATGTTTAACAGCAGTTGGCATTTTGACTGTGTTGGTTTTAAAATTAGTACTACAACTGGACTTGACTCTTAAAGATCAGCTTTGAATGTTTCAAGACATTCATGTTTCACCCACGCTGCCCACTGAATTAGACCAAAAAACCCAATGTATTTATGGTGGTGCCCTTCAATTACAGGACAAAAAGTGTTCAAACTTACACTACACGGGGAGCTGTAACATTTTTAAACTATCATCTTTGTCTTAGATGACATATATGTTTCTCTGGTATTATATACTTGCTGTACTATTACAATATATTTATGGCTTTATATTTAAATAAAAAATTTGGGAAGACATGCTGGCACTACAGTTCACAAAAGTTAGCATGATGCCCTTTTAGGCAAACACAGTACCCTCATCAGGCACAACCTTAAATGCACTTGCTGTGCTCCTAACGCTCTGTTAACACACATATGTTTGAAGTGACATTAGTTTCAGTCCACTGTCCCACAGTATTTTGCTAAACCTGTCACACAATGAAACCACCTGCTAACCCTAATCTGCAACAGCGAACCTGCCCTCTGATTCAGAAACCATTACATGCCGTGGTTTATAAATGATAGTTGGCCGAGACGTTCTTTGTAGTTGTAGGAGTTACAAAATAGTCTACTTCTAGCTGTTACTGAGCATATACAGCTTGCCGGGTACGGTGAGTGAAGCCGAGCCAGACTTTTGCTTCCTTTGATCCATTAAAGTCTGAGCCTGTTTCCTTCTGTCGGAGCAACATCACAAGCAGCAGCATTCAAAGCAATGTTTGTTTTCTCACCCCTTGTTTATGCTTTGGCTTTCTCAAGGATGTTCCTGTTGGTTTGAAATTTCCCAGGATTAATTTTAGCTTCTAAGTGACTTTTTTTCTTGGAAAGCCATAACCAGCAAGTGCCAGCAAGTGCCTTAACAAGTACTCTTGACACTCTAAGAACAGACACTGCATCCCTTTAAAAGGAAAAAAGACCAAGGGGCCTTTGTGCTTCAGCTACTCCAGCCCGTCCTTAAACAAGCTTGGGTGAAAACAGAAAAGATCTACCAGAAGGGTTAAAGGGAGAGTTGGGAGAAAGAGGGGAAAGAG
>NW_010411211.1:23181-23501 GCF_000710305.1 Buceros rhinoceros silvestris | reverse complement strand
AAAGAGTGAGTGTTGAAAGTATTCGTGCACAATGTGTTTCACATTTGGGGAACTTATTTACATTTTTCACAGGCTCAGCTAAAGATGGAGGGAGGAAAATATGTGTCAAACACAACACAAAACAGGTCTTCTTGCAGTGGTTCTTATCCTGACTGGTGTAAGCTTGGCTGTAAGGTAAAAGTGACCATATGCATCTCCTTGAGACTTTAAAAACCACCCAAGAAATCTGTAAGCACGTAGAAAGATTCACCCAAACACTGTTATTTTTGGCATTTTCAGTTTCCTGCAAAACAGCTTTCATCTGCGCAGTGCTGACTGGC
>NW_010411211.1:9837-23023 GCF_000710305.1 Buceros rhinoceros silvestris | reverse complement strand
CCCCCTTTTTTTTTTTTTTTGCCGGTTTCAAATTCACCACCTAAATCAGGGAGAAGTTAGTGTTTCAGGAGGCACTGGGAGGTCTCTCTTTAGGGGGAACAGTGCGAGCAGGTGCCCAGTGTCCGCGCATAGGCATCCTAGCTCTGGCTGTTCCTAGCTGTGCAGGCAGCAAGGGTGAATTATAACCCGCAGCACTGCGCGGGTGATGCTTTTCTTCCAGCCTTGCTTTGCAGCATTCACTTTTGCCCTTCGCTGATTTTTCTAGATGGAAATCCCTTTGTTTTTCTCAGGCACCTGCACCTGGAGCACTGAACTCAAAGCAAACCCCTACTTTTGGGTTGCTGGTAGTGGTGCTTTTTAGATTGTAAAAAGCTGGATCAGAAGATTTCTGGGGCACTAGGGAACTGGTCTGGGGTGGGGACAGGGGGAGCGCTGGAGCCAGTCAGCTGGAGGACCCTTGTTGAGGAATAGTCACTCAATGAATAAGCATACCAGCATGCCCATGGTCCTGGCTAAAGCCCCGGAGATATTATATGATTGTGCCATATCCTGCATGGGTTAGGTTTTTTCTTTCTGGGTTTTGTGATTTTGGGGTTTTGGGTTTGGTTGTGGATTTTGGGGGTGGGTTTTTTGGTTTTTTGGGGTTTTTTTTTTTTGCATAAGGGCCATGATAGGATGAGTGGGCACTGCTGCAGTTTGTTGGGACTCTGCGTATTTGTTTCGTGTACCCATCCCCAGCATGCACAGGCCCATCCTCCCAAAGCATGGTTTTGCATTTCAGGTTCAATGGAGATCCAAAAGCTACCAGGGCTCCCACGAAGCTCCATGTTGGCTCCATGCCACTATTTCATCACCTTTGGCAGCTTGTGAGCATTGTTTGCCTAAAAGATGACCAATGAGTTTCTATTAAAAGTAAGCCAACAACAACCTCCATTGCCTTCCAAGAACATGCACCTGAGAGGGAACCTGAGAGGAAAGGCCTCCACAAGACCTTCTTGGTGGCATGGGACCCCCCACTGCTTTGCTATGCGTGGCATTGAGGAGACCACAGAGATGGGAACAAAAAAATTACAAAGGGAAACTATGTTGCCTTTTCCAGGTGATTTTCACCATTTTCCTATGAAACCCTGTTGTTACCTCCTTTTCCCTAAGTTTTGGTCCTTGTGCAGGCACCTGGAACACAACCCAGGGGAGGAGATGTCCCTGCTGAGGCACTGCTGTCCTTCCTCCACCTCTGCACCATGGCAAGGAGTGTTCCCGCATGCACCATTCCCAGCAAGATAATTAGAACTTTTAATTTTCAAAAATTACGTATTTCAGCCGTCTATGGAGGAAAAGAAGCTTGCTCTTCCTACCAGCACTCCACCCTGAAGCAGTTTATCTCCATCCATATAGGACCGAAAAGGTGCTTGAGCCATTTGCAAGTGTGGGGAGATGAGATAAAGCTGGTTTAATGGAGAAGAAAGCAGAGGAATTGCTTCAGCCCGCTGCCATGGCACCAGGGAAGAAAAGTCTTCTGCACCGCTGGACGGCACCATCGCATGTTTTGGAGATCTTTCAAAATAAATTCCCAGCAAATGCTATTAAAAAATCTGGGCTAAGCAGATGATGCTGATACAACAAACATGTTATGACATAGCTTTTTCTAATTTACTTAGAAACATAAATAGCTTTGTTAATTGCCATTCCTTACGAAACATTGGAAGATGTACACAGTGTTTGCCAGATGAGTGGGGAAATATATCCGAATTTTTGTGGTGACAAGGGAGACCACGTTTTAACAAACACCACTTAGAAAGGGTTCTGCAGTGCTCAGAGTGGAAAACTAGCTGGAACTGCCTTTATTTTTCACAGCTTGATCTTATCCTGAGTTCCTGGACCCATGACATCTACCAAAAAATCCCCAGGTCCTAGAATTATGGGGAAGCAGGATAATGTAAGATTCTGTTTAAGACAAAAAGGGAGCAGAGGGAAAAGAAAAAAAAATTGTTTCTCCGGTGTTTGCAGAGATGATAGCCTCGGCTCACCCGAAGGCTCAGGGATCAAAAATGCACAAACTAGACTGCAGCTCTCTCCCAAATTCAATCTGTTTCCAGGGTTGGCTGACAGTGACACACAAGGACAATGTGTACTACCCCTGTGTTGTGTGCTGAGGACCTCACACATAGTGAGGTAACATAGTGAAACCAGATAGCACACAGACCTGCTCCTTAGATGGGTCTGTAACAGGCAGGGTTGGGTCTGCAGCTTCCTGTGCACATTTTCACCTGCCGTTTAGTCCCTCGCCTGTCACTACAGGGTTTGCAAATGTGAGTGCACCCTTCGGGCCTGCGCGGTGGATTTTTTAGGTGAGGCGCAGCGTGCACAGAACTGGCTCCACCCTTTACACCTGAGGTTCATCTGCCAGGGCCCGGCGAGCTTGGACGGTGACAGTGAAGTCCTCGGGTCGTAGGTTTGGTTAGAGTGTCCTTCTCTTAGATGGAGCCTTACAGGGCTAAACAAGCTCCATCTGCCCGGGTTTGGGGTCAGAGTTGTCCTTCTCCTAGGATGGTGCCCGAAGGCTAGTGAGCCCATCCTGCCCGTGGACACACTGTGTCTGACCCTTCAGCTGAGACCTGTCTGGCCTGGGAGACCCCACCGGAGGCACATGCCACCACCAGCACAGCTCTCAACCTCACCAGGGCACGCAAGCTCCTTCCCCACAGCAAGGAGGTGCGCAAGCCATGATGTGTGTGATGATGAGATGGGTCTGAGACTATCGGTAAGAGGACCCCAGCCCCTTCCCGCAGGCTGACAGCCATGAAGGGGACAGACAGAGGGCAGGTGATGGGGCGATTGCCAGGGACAGTCCTGCATAAACCAGACAGAGGTCGGTGCTGATCTCAAATCTGCTTTTAGTGGTACTGTTGGCTGGGGACAGGGTGGGGCATTTCTGAAGGGGATGTACATGCCCCAAAGGTATTGATGAGGAGGTCCCCTGGATTTCAGGTTTCTTAAACGACGTTTAAAAGTACAAAAAGGACAGCCAAATACCATCAGCATCACAGGGTTTATCCCTAATTGTGATGCATGGAGCGTCTGCACATTATCTGACCCTGATGTTACACCCCAGGGTCCTGCTCCAGGGCAGGGGGGAGGGGGGACGTGTTGACCAAATGATCCCATAGGTCCCTTCTAGCCTACATGCTCACACCTCCCAGCCCTCATCCGCTGCAGCAAGGGAGGGGTCCACGCACGCTCCCTAGAGACCCCCAGCTGCCTTCCTTGCCACATTAGCGCATGCCTCTTCATGCCAAACCCACAACCATTTCCCACCTAGTACGGACCTTGTGCCACTGAAATGGAAACTGCAATCCCGCGACACTCCTCCCCTGTGAAGCAAGGCAGCTGCATGCCTCTGAGGGTGCGGTGAACTGCCTGCTGGCTTTTTTGCTCATTAAGATCACTTTATTCATCCCCGTCACTGATGTTCATGAGTAAGGCTGCTACTGCAACTCATGAAAATTGCATACGACACCCCTCACAGATATGTATTTTTCCTTCTCAGTGTACATGGTGTCACGTCTATGTAAACACACACGTTTGGTTCATGTGTCATTACTGAAGGCAGAGGTCATCTCCAGCGCATGCTTTAAATCCTCACTTATCTCCCATCACCTGTTCTTCCTGTAGGCTAACAGCCTCACCTCCCTTTCCTATTGACATCACCTCCAACATACAAAAGACATCAACACCAGTACGGCTGTGATCTCACTATCTCTAACCTCTACCACAATATTGCCAAGCCCTGGAGTTTTGGGGGGTTGTTTTTCGCTTGTTTGCTTTCTGCTGTTGTTTTTCGTAGTAAATTAATTCAAACTTTCTGCAATCAGTAAATAGTCTAGATATATTGTTCTGACACATAAGTTTCACTGAATTTTTGCCAGTCTGAAAAAATGGCTTAATTCATTACTTTGTGCCTCACCTCTACGAAATGAAGCAGTGGAGAGTAAATGCAGTTTCTAACTTGGCGATACGAAGTTTGCTCACTTTTTTCCTGTATGTTAAACAGCTGAGCTTAAAACACACCCTGATTCTCAACATAAAAAAAAATTTCCAGGGAAAAGTTACCAAAGTCTCAAATTCTGACAGAAGAGGACAGGCTCAGTGAGCTCCTCCCTTCAACAAGCACAACAGCAAGTTCTGGCACTGGTGTGTTTCTCCTATCGCTCCCATCACTTAGACATTTCATGTCTTGCTCAACCGTCACGTGCTGACCAACTCGTTGTCCTGTAGCCAAAGCCACTTTATTGCGCTTGTCTCATACACCTTGTTATTGTAAGCATTTCACTCCCTACCATTTCTGCTTAGGCCATGAGTTTTGGACTCACTCTTACTCACATGATTTTTCTTTCTTTGTTCCCTGGATTTTTAGGTCTATCTGTCCACAGTGTTATGTTAGAACTATTATTATTTCTTACTTGCTTGCTACCACAACTGCAAATCCCTATTCTACCTTACCTTTTTGGACTTGGACTATTGGAAATTCCTTCTTCATTTTTATGTTCCTACATTAGTTCTGGCAAAACTTCAAGGAATCCAGACTATTGGAAGTCACAAAGTGTCTGTCTCATTTTTATCAATTCTCTTCCTTTTTGTTGGGCCTTCTAGAGGAAATGGATGGAAAAAAGTCTGCTGCTTAGTCACAGGAGTGTACAGCATGCTACAGTTTGAGTCTAAGCCAATTACGCTGGTCCTGTGAGTGGGTACCAACTTACAAAAACTAACTTTTAAGGGGGGGTTGAGTAAAGGTAACAAATCATCATAATGAATAAACAAATACACCTTGGTATTCCACTTAAGGAGACTTTCTAAGAGAAAATTCCTTTCCTGAGTCACATTTCTGACCTCACAATTACAGCCCTTGAAGACAAATAAAAACCAGGAAACATGGTCTTTCTGACAGCAGGTACGGTGTTCTCCCACTGACGATGCTGGAAAAGTGACCCCCATAAAAATGCATTTCAGTATTGCTATAGTAAAATTACCTTTTAACAGAAAGAGGTAGATCCTGGATTCAGGAGAACATCATCCCAGTGAAGTCTGGTGGGGGAACACTGGTAGGTGTTTTCTGATGCCATTTCCCAGGCATTTCTTGCTGCTGGTGGTACAAGTTGTGTGACCCATCAAACAAAGCACACGACTTCAACGCCTGCTTGCTGAGGGTCAACACGAAGAATGCACTGGCAGTGCCAGGCCATTTCACACCTATTGGAAAACCCCACAGCCATGACTGAGCAGCTGTTGAGCAACCAGTCTGCATGGTGCAGCAAGAGTGCTGACTAGCAGACACACTGGGCACGCATACAGGTGACAAAGGCAAAGCAGAGCAGGTACAGGTCCTCTGAACACAACTCAGGAACCTGTCCTCTTGTTCAGAGGGCCAGCACACGCCAGCTTCCACAGCTCCTACCCAGGCAAGGCAGGTTAATCTGATGTCTTCAGATTAACTTGTTTCCCAGTGGCTGATGGTAGGATTCCTCTCATCAGACTTTAGATGCCACCAGTGTGAGTCAATGTGGAGATAAATCCTCTCTACAGCCAGCTCCTCTGCTCTGTTTCAGGTACTTGCAATAGGACGGGGTCAACCTTGCTCTAGGAAGACACTGTCTCCTTCCATTGCTTGTGAAGTGAACTGGAGTTAGTAGTTGAGCCGGAGACACAGTGTACATGTCTAATGTCAGGCAGGATGAAACCTCCCGCTTGTCCAGAAACAGGTGAGCCTAAAGGAAAAAGCTTGAACGCAGATGTTTTTGTGTTAGGTATTATTATTTCTCTGTTAGCCACATGTTTGCACATTTTAGGAATGCGCAACTGAAATCAAGGATTGGGGTTTTTCGACTGTGGAGCCAGCAGGCACCAAATCTAGCCCGAAGTTCTCCTCTTTTCAGAGTAAATATTTTCAGCATATGGAAGGAAAGGCTGCCAAGTGAAGGGAACATTAGCTGAACTGCCTCACCAAATGGCTGACAAATACCTTCAGGTCCCTCATTCCTCAGCCTCCTGGGGCTGGCTCTGGCAGCCTTCACTTGCCAGAGCAACCCTGAAGCCAAGGAAACCACGTGCCCAGGTAAGGTGAACCCAAGGTTGCCTCCGTCAATCAAAGAGGAGCAACGCAGTGCCAACAGCGCTCACACAATTATCTGGCTCAGGTTTTGAAACCTCTGCTCAACAGCAATGATTCAGCAGTTGATTGCTGTTCATTTACTGGAAACTGCTTCTCATCACTCAGAAGGAAAAACAACTGGAAAAGGCCTATATCACTCAATTTTGCATTAGACAAGACCATTAAGGTCAATTGCAAGCTGAAAAAAAAAAAAAAAAAACAAACAACAAACCAAAACCAACCCCTGTACTGGAAAGCTCCAAAACCAAAATATTTTTTTCTTTCAAGAACCTTTTAACGTTCATGTTAACATAATGTTCCTTTTATTTGCCTTCTGTTTTTCTGGCCCTTCTGGGTGCACACTTCCCATTTTCCTCTGATCTCATGAAGTCCAGAAACTTTACTGTGTATATAACCCACCCCCACGCCCATAGATACACGCAAACGCGAAATTTTTTCCTATAACTGGGAGCTAAGCACTACAGGGCGGCGGGGGGGGAAGAGAAAAAAATACACTTACGCAAGATTCAAGAGAAGTCGCAACAGTTGACGTTGTATATGGCATCCCAACCAACATGCTGAAGACTAACCTGAGACCCTCCAAAGCACAAAATGTAAATGGATGGCGCCTGTGGAAACACTTTTTCACTGGAACTGCCACAAACACAGCGCAGCCCATGGGAATACAGGAATACGCAAAGTCCAGCCCCGAGCTGCTTCGACTAAGAGTAGCATCTAGCCCTGGGAGAACCAAGAGCAGTGGCTTGAACTGGTGTCTTCGCTGCACTGTTTTGATGTGTCGTCTGTCCACTGAAAGACTGACACCTACTTGGAGTCTGACCACAACATTTAACACAGTTTGCATTTTGGGGACTCAACCAGTGGTTAGTACTGGTGTGCCACAGGTACATTTTACAGGTTACAGCGATGGATCTTCATCATTCTGTGTAACTGAAATAATCTTCAAAATAACACAAAGCCCATTTTCTACCTCAAAAACAGAAGTATAGATAATATTTAGCAAAAATTCTGTTGCTTTTAATATTTTCCTTTCTGGCCAGGTCATCTGAGTTCAGGAACCAGCCACCATGTACAAACAGCTTTCACACTAGCTGGGAAAACTTACACCAGCTATCCCATCCTCATCCACGCTTGCCCTGCCACTGGCACAATGATGTACCAAGCCTTCACTTGGGCCCCTGGAAGCCGATACTGTGCCAAGAAGGGACCACCCTCTACAGGTGTTTGAATTCCACATTACTCTTTTTCCAGGTCAAGCATCTTCCTGTGAACATAACTTTGGTTTGGCCAGACCTTCCTTCCCAGATCTAACAACTATGCTTACATTTACACAGCAAACTGAAGACAGTGTTGCTCATCGCAATATCCCTTTTAGCATATTGAGCGGTACTGTGGCTTCACTGCGTTTGACATCCCATCAGTGCTGCCTACGAGTAATGGGTGGACAGAGATTGCAACTTTTTTCCAGAGCACATGCCTACAAAATTTCCACTACACAGGGACGTCCATGCTTCATTTAATGCCACTTACGGCCACATCCTGCTGTACGCAGTGTAAGATGTTTTTATCAGGTCTGTAATGGCTGCTAATGAAGAACTAACCAGTGGGAGTTGCACCAATCCATCCCACTTGCATGATATCATCTTTGCAAAGGGAGGCATCCTGGAGTTACACCAAGCTCGCTCACAGCGACTCTCAGCCTGTGGTTTTCAGTTTCTGTGGTTATGCGTTTATCAAGATACCAGAACAGGTAGCACTCAGCTCAGTTCTTCCAGGACTAGATGCTACAGCTTGTCAGCGTGAGTGAAATGGACAGTCCTAGGAATACGGTCCTCTGAAGCTGTAGTATTTTCATGGGTTCAGTTATGGCTTCCACAACTTCAGACTTATACCTGGTTACCAGAGCATTATTTATACATTCATGGAAAAAGGTTAATTCACGTATATATGTAACAACCCCCTGGTTTTTTGTCCGTGTAATACATATTCTGAAATACAGCCACGTATTCAATAGACACAATGATAATGGTGATTTGTGCCTGAATCGTCATCTTTTAAACATGTAGCCCAGTGTCCTCACAATGCTGAACATTTCATGGCCGGGTCCATCCTATCCCTACACAAAGTTAATGTAATTGACCCTTAAAAGTACCCCACTTGACAAAGGCCTGGGGTCTTCCCTTGCTTTTTGGGACCTGTCATTTTGCTAAGAGCTCCAGGAGTTCCCCCTCCACCCTGATATCCATCCCAAAAGGTAGCTCTGGGGAGTTCTGTCCTAGCAAGCATATTGATTGAAGTGATGGAGGCACGGATGAAAGAAGGATGTAATGTGTGTGTTAGCCCATTCTCCTCAGTGGTGAGAGGAAGGGCATTTGGCCAGGTGTTTTTTTCACTTGTGGACAGAACAAATAATTCCAGACTCTTGGTCCCAAAGTGATAAATTTTCAACTTCTTGGAAATCTCTGTGAATCCTGTCAATGGATTCCCCTCATGCATGCTGAGGAACCAAATGGTTTCTGGGATGTAGTTAGTGAGTGTGAATCACCAGACTACCAGCTCCTGAAGAGATACTTACAGGACACCTGTAGGTACCCTTGTCCTGCCTGGGGAAGGAATAAGCCCTGCCCAGCATTATCCCTCTAGCTCAACCTCTTCTCTCACCCCAGCACACAGCTGGTAGTTTGTTCCATCCTCCTCTCACTCAGGTTCTGCAATACCATCTCTGGTTGCCTCTGCACACCACTGCTGACCCCTGAACCTTCAGGTTGGATTCGCCTTCTGCAGAGATACACATCTGCCTCCCCACTCATCGCTACAGGTTAACCAGGCAAGATGCTAACTCCACTCCACTTCTGGGTCCAAAAACTTCTTCCTTGCAGGCCACCACCTCTTTTCACTTCTGTTGCAACCTCATTCTCCAGGAGACCAGCTCCCACACAGGCAAATGACCACCATCCTTCTCCCTGCACAAAGCAACCCTAGGTGTAGCATAACTAACTGCATCTATCTCAAGTAAGGCCTTTTTCATTTTCCTTCCACTTCTCCCTCTCCACCTATGACGACCGGTCTCAAGAGCCTTTGGTTCATGTGATCTATGGAGACCCAGCAGCTTTACATTCAGACCTTAGACCTGGCTTCTGTCTCCCTCCTGTATTATGTGATTTTGTACGGAATGTATCTCAACCTAAATAATTTCATTATCTAAGAAGGCTCTAGTCTTGTCTTGGCCCCCCAGACTCTCTAAAATAGTCATCTAGTACTGGTAGAATGCCCAGACCCATTTCTTTCCATGCTTGGCAGGAGGAGCTTGTGTGGGCAGTTCGCTTGGTGGCTGCTGGTGTTAAGGGAAATGAAACCCATCTGGGTCACTCCACTCCTCTTGTCAAAAATCACCACTTGCAACCATCTCCTCAGGTCTCCTGACTTCACTTCTGTTGCACCTGCCTCCAAAGTTAATCTTTCTGTCTCTTCAGTACTTTGTAATTTGTTATGTCTTGTATCCTATTTTACATGTCTCGGACATTCCAGGTTGTAATTACATTACTCACAGTAGGTCAAGCAAATGTGACGTCACAGGGTTGATAAAATCGCTAGTCAAATTTACCCCTTGCTAAGCCAGTGTGATCTGATTTTTGGCTTCAAGCCTATGAGCATGCACATACTTGTTTAATTGCACACATGAATTGTGGTGCTATCTGCACACACCCATGTGTGAGGGAAAGCACGTGCCCACAAGCACAGAAGCTCGTGGCCACAAAAAGGAAAAGGACTGATTAGACTCCTTTCAACTGTAGCTGGGTCTGGAGACCTGCTACCTCCCACAGTAGGCTATGTTGGCACAAAGAGGAAAACAGGAAAATATGAGGCTCCAAAGCCTCAATACAGAGCTGGCTCAGGGGACTGTCTCTCAAAATGAGAAAGGAATGGAGAGCACAGCCGTAAAACCAAGTAGCCAGATGTCTCATGGTCTCACCCTAGTGCAAAAAAAAGTGGCCTGCACAAGGCATATATATCTATATCCCTGTGCTTGTACTGGCATATTAACATCCATCCATCACCAGTTATTAGCCAGGACTGAGCTGTAACATTCTAGGACATTTTCTTCTGACTTAACAGTATCTCCTGTGAACTAATTCACTCAGCTACAAACTACTACTATTACGATCAACTGCGCATATAGTCGGTTTAAGTAGCAGGCTGGGAACAAAAGGTTTAGACACACTCCTTAAGGATTGTCACGATACTGAGACAGGGTAACTGCTTAATGTAGGCGTCTACTTCACATGCTGCTGCCTCATTGAGCTGAAACAGCTGAGCGAGATTTAAGGGAGAGCCAAAGCATCCAATACAACCGTTCACGTCTAAGTGAACATTTTCCCCCATTTCTGTAGAATGTCTTTTCCCATTCCTACAGCTACAAAGAGTTTCAAAGGCTTTTGTTTTTGCAGGAGTTCAGTCCTGATCCAGCCAAAGAAATACCTGCCTCTGCTGAAATAGCATTGGATCAAGTCCCAGGAGAAGGTGGTTTTGTGGACCATTTTTGTGGATCCTTTCGTACAAAAAAAAAAAAAAGAGGTACAGGAATAGCACGCCAGAGACAAAGGCCCAGGAGAAGGTGGTTTTGTGGGCCATTTTTGTGGATCCTTTCGTACAAAAAAAAAAAAAAAGAGGTACAGGAATAGCACGCCAGAGACAATATTACCCCATTGCAATGCTCCTAGAAAAAGACCTAATATTTTTCGTTTGGATCGAAGACTCAGAAGTTCTCCAGCAGATAACAATGGCTTTTCCATGAAAAAGCTCGTCAGATTCGGATCATTAGCCATATGCCCAAATATTCTTTTTTTTCTTGTACATTTTGTTTGGTTTCAACTGAAGCAACGCCATGAATGCACGCCAGCCCTTTAACCTCCCCAAAAAGGGAGATAAACATAGTCACGATACATCAATCATTCGCAATTCTTCCAACAGCCTGAATACATCAACAAAAAGGCCCAGTCTAATGAAAAAACTTTATTTGGAAAAAAATAGTAAGCAAGAGAAGTTTCCATATGTTTACCATAAAAATAACCTAGACTCCACCTTGGGGTGTGTGAAAATACAGACTGCAGATTGTATATTTTGGCATTAGTTAAAAAATGCCTTCGTAAACATACCCTATTAAAATTTAACTGCAGCTTTTATCATTTACTCAAGTAACATATGAAAGGGCTAGAACACATTTATCACAGAAGTAGTCATTTTATCAGGGCTTAGTAAGAGCAGTGATGTATTGTGCAATTTGCAGGGCATGCCTGGATTTCAATACATTTCTGGTGAGTACTCCACATACACATAAGTAAAGTATCCTTTAAAGTGTAGCCAGAAACATTAACACCTATAAAAAAAAAAAGTTATAGGAGCAGCAGACTTTTCGGTCCTGTAGATAAGACCTATATTACCATATGTGCTTTGTGTCCAAGCTGCTGGCCAAGATACTATGGCAAGAGGACGAGTAGGACAAATATCCCCAAACAGCTCTAGCTTGAGACTCTGCATCACATTTGGACGTAGTTTTTATGGTATCAAAATAAATGCCGTAAGCGTTTCATACGTCTCATTGAGCTGTCAGTTTGGGCCCTCCCCAATCAGTTTGGATTTGAATGAGCCAGAGACGCTTGAAAGACTTCAGACCTTCTTAAGAAATAACTTGTGACTCAAGTGAATTCTCCATTACACCAACGGCCTGGCTAAGCATACACACCGCCCATGGACCAGTGGTGAACTCTCAGCATCTCTTAGTGCCAGTGGCAACCCAAGATCACGTGGGAACAGCAATGAGCTCACCTGGGCCCTGCATTTCTGCAAGAAGTTCCTTTAACAGACTTATTCTAAGCCTTTCAAAGTAGTCACTGTTTCTACTACAAACAGAGCAACAAAAGAGGGCGAGTTTAAATGAAAGAGTTATATTAAACCATCACAGCTACTAAAGTACAGCTGAGTAATTTCCCAATTACTTTACTGAAACGGCAAGAACCATATGAGTACCACACATTGCTCCTGCATCTCGGATGGGATGAGCACACGGGTAACAAGGTTTGTGTGTGAGCAACACGTTACAGAGGCAGGAGGTGCGCACAACCACGCAGCGTGGGCAAGAAGCGTTACACTACAGTGTTACCACACAGCATCGTGTATTTGCATAGGAACCAGACACCAAAGGGTAGAGGCACTGAGTGATTTCCTCCTTCAGCTTTTCGGAGGTTACTCCGTCGTGCTAAAGAAAGGGGACTGCTATTTATTTTAAAAATGGAAGGGCTGCTGTATCTTAACTACATTGCCTGGAAATTCCACAGATGACGCTCTGCAATTCTATGTAAAAACAATAAATTTCTTTTTGTCCTTTCAAGTGGGAAAGCTTCCATCATTATAAAAGAGGAGAAAGCAGGAGGAAAGTTAAGAAGATCTGCAGGTGGACTGCACAATGCCTCCTTTTAGCTGAGGGGCAAAGACAGTTGCTCAATAAACACTCTGATGTTTTGGTTCGGGTTTGTGTTCTTTTTTTTTTTTTTTTTTTGAATGTGTGTGAGATTGGGAATTCAAAGGATTACATTCAGCACAGCTCAGTCTTAGTCAAACGCATATTCCAGGACCTGCGTGCATTGCCAAATGCTACAGTCCATTTCACAAGACTTGAATATATCACTTCTGTTGTTGTTTCTGTCACAGGAAAAATACCTCGAACCAGGACAGTGTTTGATTTTGTAGCAAAGTAGGTACTGGCAGTATATGAACTAATTATCTCTGTTTACATAGGGAAAAGTTTGGTTTGATGTAGGATGAACATGACTGGAAAATACAAGTCAGGTATTTAATCTTTTCTTCCCCTTGTGCCAGGCACACGTGCTAACAATATCCCCCAGCCATTCATCACGCGTTGTGTTTGCTGTGCCTTGACCCCATGGAAGGTCACTTCTTGCGCCAAGCTGAGAATACGCATTATACAAATTTGTACACAACCCACCGGATATTTTTTTCTTT
>NW_010411211.1:0-9742 GCF_000710305.1 Buceros rhinoceros silvestris | reverse complement strand
AGAGAAGTTTGGAGACTGGAAAGAGTTGACATCGTGTTCATGTCAGATTATGCTGGGAGGTAATTTATGTACAAATGAAAGGAATACCCAGCAGGAGATGCTGATGAAAAACGTTCAAGTGACAAAGAGCCAGTGCCATTTCTCAGCTGTCATCTGATTATAGGAGAGTTTCCCCAGTCAGCACAACGTCACTGAATCAATAGCAATTCTGCCCTGCAAGGCCACCTTGGGGAAAGCCATGCATGCATGTCCAGAAACGGCACTTTAACATCCGCTCTGCTCTAGCAGTGCAGTTTGCAGCCACTGCTGTTAACTGTATTACACTGCTGTCATGAAGTATCTCTGAACACCAAGCCTGTTGTCTTGTGCAAAAAAAAAAATAAGGCCAGGCAGATAGAAGAGAGGGCATGGGGCGAGCACAACAACCCGTGGCCAAGGTGAGGGACACTGCCTCAAGAAGGAAATCCAACATTATTCTTCTTAGCCTAAAAAGCATGTAATGTAAAGCAGCAACCTGCTCGGGAGTGCAAAAAACCAACCTGAGTGAGAGTCCACAGGGTCGTTCCTTCATTTTCCAGGACTTCAAAGTTAAATGCAGGTGACACAGGGACCACCATTGAGGGCATTCTGCTTGGGTACTTTTTCTCCCCTATCATCAGTGACAAATGACTTGGGAATTGGAGGCTGCTCCCGCCCAAGAAGACCTAGCCCCTGCACTGTCCGCGGGGTTCTCTCCTCATGTTCACTGTAGGTTGCCCATGCCCCAGCAAGCTGTGGCCTGAGCCAGCACCTGCTGATGAGAAGAGCAGTGGCTAGGGACTCTCCCACGACGCAGCAGAAACAAGATAACCCTGTTTCGCAAGGGTGCAGGGAAGAGAGTTAAGCTGTGCAAGCAGAAGTCTTGCCCTTGGCACTGGAAAACAAGTACCGGTCCAATTCATTTGCTGTAGTTGTAACCTCCAGCGGTACTTAGACAGCTCAAGCCTAGCTCTGGGTCTAGTCTATTCTGCCTATGCATCCCCCAGCACTACTCATTCCGGTACCGCCTTCAGACATTATTAACATTTCCTCTTATGCTGCTGTGCCAAAGCACCAGCACCCTCAACAGGAGCAGGAGGGTTTGGGTTTGGGTTTTTTCCTTTTTCTTTTTATCTTCTAAAAGAGTCTGGGAAGCATTTTGGCACACTGTAAGTTCGAGGAAGAAATAACATACATCCTAACAACTAGCAATGAAGACCTGAGACATCCCTAGCTGCCTCTGCTCCCATGGCTATGGAGAGGACCTGCTGGCTTTGTTGGGACCAGACAGGTCTCCAGCTAAGGAGGACAATGCAGCCAGCCAGTGGCCAAAAGACATGCTTCAGCCTGTGCTCACACAGGTTCAGGGGAAAAGGCATTTTTCAGTATGGCATCAGCCTGCCCACAGTTCCTGACAAGGCTCCCACTCCGCAGCAAGTTGTTCCGTCTCCCTGTGCTCCCTAAGTCATTTAATCTCAGCTCCAGGCAGGGAGCTGCGGTGCCCCAGCCTTTGTCTCTTTGTCTCTGTTTGCATGTTTAAGCTCAGGAGTAATAATAAATTGGTAACAGAAGAGGAGCCAATCACTCCTACCTCAGCTTGCAGAGGTTAAGCAATGGCATCAGCCCAGAGAATGGCTATTTTGCCTCAAATCAGCTGGTCCCTGCTGGAAGCCCCTGGGGAGGTCCCTGGTCACTACCACCGTTGGGCCTGGGAAGGTGCGGTAATTGCTCATACCACCCGAAAGCCCGTTGTCTGGGTAGCATTTAAATGGCTGGAATGAATAATTGTTAAATTATGGTGAGCTGAACAAGAAAAAACCCACAACAAGCAGCAAGAGCTTTATGTGTACTATCTAATAGTTCTGTGGGTGACCACAATTATTATTCCATCTTTTCTGGAAACAAATTTTCCAGCAAAGCCACACAGCTCCAGACAAGTTTGTTCAGAGGGTAGCAGTGAAATATCACAAAATAATTCATGGTGATTATTTCTTTCCTCTACCTGCTGTGACTGCCTGGTGCAGCACCGAGCTTCAGGGAAGCTATGGCATGTTACAACTTCAGCTGGCACGAGTTACCTGGAGAAGGTCAGCATGCAGCTCACCCTCCCACTGGGCGGTGGGGCTCAGCCTGGCAGCTGACATTTATCAACCCCCTGCCCCGCAACCTGCGTCCAGTAACACTCAGCATTGGTGTCCTTCTGGTCACTGGCACAGGACAGCCCTAAAACGCCACATTGCTGCGTCCCCATGGCGCCGGTCCAATCACCTGATGTGATTTCCTGCACGCCACTTTCAAATCACAAACCGTGGAAATATTTTATCTCCAGTTGCAGAATTATATTGCTGTGAATAGCATATCCTTCCTAATTAATAATTGCGTTATTGCCAAGGAATTTGTGAAAGCTTGGGTCCCTCTGATCGTCTGTTTGACCTGACATCTGCCCAAGTTTTCTTAAGTCCTATTTTAGCAAAAAGCACTACTTTTCTAGTGCTTCTCAACACTTTCTGGAATAATTTAGGGTAAAGTTCTTTAACCTGTAATTCTAACTTCTTTGTAGTATTTTCATTCTAGATCTATCCAAAGATAATCTGTCAATAAAGTGCAGAGGCATAATATTAAAATTCCATTGAACTGAGTGAATATTGAAGAGGGAGGGAAAAGACAGTTTCCCATAAAAACTATTAATTAATGATTTAATACAACCCAAACCTATTTGAAAATAAGAGTTGTCAATTTGAAGAAGAAACATGGAAGTTTAATGTTTTAAAACAGAGGCCAGGAAGAGGTTGCTTCATGTCTAATAAACCCTCCAAGCCTTGTCACGCGTTTTTGATGTTTTGGCACTTTCCCTGACTTGGGAAGTTGTAAACTAGAATGTATTGGTTTCTCTGGTTAGGTTTTGTGGGGGGTTTTGTAAAGCCTGTAAAAAAGCAAAGTGAACTAAACCAACTAATCCGGCACCAAAAAAAAAAAAAAAAAAAGAAGTCCAAGAAAAACCCAAAGATACCTCTCAGCAAAAATGCAGTACTGTCAGAAAGCTCTTCTCGGCTCCCTGCCCTGCACTGGCAGCAGTCACAGCACTCACGCGGAGCACAGGGATCCTCACTGGATACGTCTTCCTCCCTGCCTCATTTTGGGAGCTGTGACCCCAGCCTTGCAGCACAGCTTTTTAGGGTTCTATTTTCTGAAGGTGAATCATATTTGAATTTTCACAAAAAGCAAGTGGAAACAAGTACGAAACCCTCGCAGTTCTTCCCCAAAATGGCAGTCTTGTTCCCTGTCAGCCTCATGCTCAGGGCAGAGGTTGCCATGTCAGAAACTCAACTATGACAGGCATCGGCATCCTCTCCTGATAGTGAAGGGGCTCACTATAAAAGTGACATCCCGAAGCAAGTAGGAGAAGAAATTAGGAACCGCATACACTACATTTGGGATCAGTGGGGAAAAGTGCTCAGTGACATAACAGCCTTTTAGATCACCCGGTTTGGGGCACGATGTCTGCAGCACTCCAGTATTGCTGCCAAAGACTGGCAGATCCGCAGCTCGCGTAAATCAGTGCAGCTCTCCCGCTGCCGGTGGAGCCATGCTGGTGTATACTGGCTGAGGACCCAGCCTGAGACACGCGAAATCATTGCAAAAAAGCGCAGAGAGCGGAGGGGGGGGCTAAAGCAGTTCACGAGTTTGATTTTATTTTTAAAAGGACACACGTGGCTGGTCAAGGTGCACTAAATCGCAGGCTAGCTGCCTTCCCAAGCCCTGCCATCATCACTGCAGGGTGGAGCCATGCTGGTGTATACTGGCTGAGGACCCAGCCTGAGACACGCGAAATCATTGCAAAAAAGCGCAGAGAGCGGAGGGGGGGGCTAAAGCAGTTCACGAGTTTGATTTTATTTTTAAAAGGACACACGTGGCTGGTCAAGGTGCACTAAATCGCAGGCTAGCTGCCTTCCCAAGCCCTGCCATCATCACTGCAGCTGCGGGAAACAGCTACAAACGAACGAAATGAGAAGATAGGTGAATGCTGGTGAGATGTTGTGGAAAGAGCCCAGCTGTCTGCAGCTGCTCTTATGGGAAAGCTGCACGAGCCTGCTGGCCCCAAAAGATCGTCTGACCCCCTCTGTTTTCTGAACAGTGTTTCGATTCTAACAGCTCAGAGACTGCTTTGGGATACGGCACAATATATGCTGCTTATGGTCCTGATATCAGAGGTGAATATCTTATGATAGCTAGTTTTGTGACTAATAATTGACACGCTCTGAAAAGACAGTGAAGGTCCTTAAGCTCTTTCTGAATCCTGCTCTCTTCTCAAACACAAGCGTTCAGTGACATTACCCACCTTCAAATACACCACTCACTTCCTCCCTCCGGTAGAATTGAGCACCATGTTCACAGTGATCTTGGGGATCATGTAGAAGGTAATTCAAGAGAAAACTCCGTGACAAAAAATGACACTAGAATTTCTGAACTAAAAATTTGCAGTATCTCTTAGGCCAGACTGAAATTTCCCTGGGGCATGCTGCATGAAAATACGGCAAGGAGACAACCTTCAGTTTCACCTTTTGTAAATCTTTATTTGTACCTTGTTGGCAACTGAACGGCTCCTGAGGCTTGGCATATGTTATCACCTGAAGCACAAAATAAAAATATTGCACCCATCTGTACTCCTACATGGTTTTGCTAGCCAATTTCTACTCTCACAGAAGCTGATTATTTTAATAGTATATCTAAAAAAAAAATCCTTAAAGTGATGTCTCGAAAGTGTTTCCAGTTTTGTGTATCTAAAGCACTTCATCAGAATAAACACCGCCAGAGAAAATCAGATTTACTCTTGGGCTGTTACCCAAGATGTTGGTAGGATGAGTGGGCCCTAACACGGAATTAAATGCAACTAATGCCGAAGGGAAGGTTCCTTTACATTCTGGTGAAATAAAGGAGAATTCATCTCTCATGTAATAAGCCTATGCGAGATCATTAACTGCATTAGTTACTAATACTCTTAGTCCTGTAGCATCTGTCAGCTCTTTTAATGGTCTAGAGTCCAAGCCAATTAGAGAATAAGACTGGAACAACTAAAGATAAAGTTTCTTTAAAATTCCCCCTTTCTCTTCGCTGTCACCTTACAGTCAGAAAGCTCTTAAGTGGAGCAGGCACGCAGCCAGATCCTATCTGGGGAAATTCCCCCACCTCACAAGTTATCTCTTTAATCCCAATGGTACTATTCTATACTGGCACTTCCTGTTTCTTTCTATTCGCTTCTCAGTCCAGCTGTGCTGAAAAAGCACCAGCTTTTCTTGTTTGGATTTAACATCCTAGTGGTTTCTTTTCTAAATCGCTGGACACCCCGAGCCTTCGAAAATTCTGGGTCATTTCTAGATGCGTAAGTCCACAACAACTTCTGAGGAAGGCTTATCTCGCCAGTATAAACTCTTTTCCTACCTGACTCTCTTGAGAACAAGAAGTATTGGCTGCTCATAATTCACGTAAATGTTCAATGTTTCTTGACAAAGAGAAACATGCCAAATTATTTTTATCTGCTCTCCCGGAATAAATCCCCACACAGTTCATTTCCAGGCATCCATCACTTCACACCAGGGGCAGGGCTTTGGTAACAAAGCGAGATCTAAGCAGAGAGGCCTCCGGAGCATTAACCTGCTCCGAGTGGGACAGAAGCAAAGCAGGACTGCATTCCACCTCCAGAAGACAAACTTTGCCACGGTACCTTTAAAGCAAAAATTTGCCAACACATGCTCACACTGTTTGCTTAATTAAAAAGGTCCATAAGCCCCCTTGTTCGCTGCGCTGGAAGGGATCTGTCTGGAAGTGTTGGATACCAAGGACAGATAGGAAGCACAGCATATAGTGAAGAGACCTTACGGGAATAATGTGAAGCAAATATTTAAAATCCAATAAATTTTGCCTCTCTCTGCTCAAGAATGGCCATGAACTCAGCTGCAATTTTGCTTCAACTAATGTAATTTTAATCATTTATCATTGCATCAAATGATTCTTGGTCTGTAAATTATATACATTTATGCAAATAATGGAAACCCTGTCTGTGCTGACCAGCCCTTAGCAGGAAGTGATATATTGTTGTTCCAGACGTCTGAAATAAAACTCTAAGCTCTTAAATGCTTTAAGAAAGTGTCTCTATAAGACCAGAAAGGTCTTTTTCATTGCTGCAGAACCAGTTTTCAGTATTTGGCACTAGTGTAGGGGACACTTCTGTTTATTTGGCTCATCTTTGTATGGGCCATTAGCACTATCCAGGGAAATCCAGTTAAAACTTAGTATGTGTTAGGTCTGAGAGACCAGATCAGGGACCAAGGTTTGAGGAGGGTTAGTCTTATCATTGCTAAACCTCGAATGCTCAGACAAGTGGGAAGGAGTCATAATGAAATATTATTCAAAACGTACCTTTTCATAGACACAGGCCACGTCAAGGCCATGCTTTTTGGCCATCAGCCTTCTTTTTACTTTATTTCAAAGAATTAGAGGCAAACTGTGATAACATAATAACGTCCAAGATAGCCTGATAAAAAGTTAATAAGCCAATCATAGCGGAAAAGTGTCTAGCTATAACTGTGAGTTGAATTTGGGTGGATAAAAGCTTGAAATAGTGGCAGATTACAGAGTTCTGCCAAAATGCCACGGGACTTTAGCTCCAGATTTTTGTAAAAAGACATTTGCTCCTGATTGTTCCAAGTCGCCACAGAGAGAGACCAATTCACACAAGTGTTTAGGACACCAAAATGCTTTTTGAAGCTGAAATAGATGCACTGATTAGGGGGGAACTTAAACTGTTATAATTAACTTAAACTGTTATAATTAAAATAAAAGCAAGGCAAGAGACAAAAAAGAGATTGAAATTTGCCGTAGGCTTTGCTGAGCTGTGTTTGTACAATATCTCAGGCTGAACTCAAGCTGCTGATTTTAATAAAAAACTGTTCCTGCAACCTGCCATGTGATTAAGAACAGAGCTGCCCTGTGCCCTGAGACAAGCCAAGGCCTTGAAGACCCAGAGAGGTTCACTGGACGTCGATGAGATTTGAGATGCTCAGCGCTGAGTCCCAGTAGGATCTTTTCCGTGCAGAAATGCAGCCCTGGGAGTCTGGGGTGGCCAAGGCTGGAGAAGGTGATCCCAGAGCCAGAGGAGCTACTCATCCAGCTTCCTTAACCCTTGGCAGTCCTGCAGGGAGCGGGACCCAGGCTCCCACATGCAGGGGCAATCAGGGGCAACAGGATCCCTGCTGTCTGCCATCACACCCCAAACTCCCAGCCTTAGAGAGATCCAGATCTATTCAGGGCTTCATCTTCTCTCCTACAGAACCTGGAAATCCTGACTTTCAAGGTAAAGCCAGGGTGTCGAAAGGTCCCAGGCTCCCTGCAGCACTGTGCCAAGCTGCAGCCAGTGTCCGCTCCGACAGACCATCACCCTGCGATGCGTGGAGTGCTGGAGACAGGTTTGCTTCAGCGCCACTGCTCCCCGTCGTCCTGGCAGCAGTAGCTGTGGAACTGGCACTGTTCTCGGCCTCCCAGCTGCTATTTTTTGTCTCATTAGTAAACACTATGTTTCAGTACTTTAAAAAAGTAAATTTCCAAATTCTGGGAAATAGGAATAATACTACATTAAATCAAAACTTTCACAGTATTTCCCATGAACCAGCAGTCAGGCTTGTTTACTATTTTTCATCAGTAGTTCAGGGGAAAAAAGCAGGCCTTCTGTGCTGAGCTTGGACAAAAGGAAATGGAGCTTGTAAAGTCAGTGGTTACCCTTGAATATTTACACTTAGGTGGAGTTTCACTCTGAATCGCTCCATCTTCTTAAATATCTTCAATAACTTCTATAAGAACAAAAAGTCAAGCTTCACAGGCCTTGTAGACATTTAATACATTTTTTAAAGCAATACTTTTTTTTTTTTTTTAATTCATCCTACCATCTGTCAGAAGTACTATATAAAGTGTCTGTAAGGGACTTTGGCGGTTTGGCACATAGAAGTATGTTCCCTGGGGACATTCCCTACTCCTCAAATACAGAATTTGCAAAAATCATGGAAATTCTAAAGAAAGGAAGAAGGAAAAAAAATTAAATTAGCATATAACTGGGTCTTAAAGAGAAATCCTAGACAACTAGGGTACCAGAATCATGAGGATCCATCCGTCAATGATGGGTCACCCTGGAGGACACCGGGCAGTGACAACAGAAAGGCAATAGGGATCAGACTGGTGAAGGATGAGGCACGTTTAGCCAGCTCGTGTTCTGCTTTTAGTGGCCATATTTGAAAATTGAGAATAATAAGCATGTTCAGTGTAGAAACAAGTACATGCCAAAAAGAAAGGGAAAGGCTAATGAAATTCACAAGGTGTACAAGCTCATTCGTCATCCCTGTGCTCAGTGTCCCCACTTAGAGGGTGCTCAGAGTCTTCCAGTCAGTCTTGTAAGCAGGAAAATTGGAATAGTAATGCTGAACTGGGCTTTTACTCAAGCACAGATTTACCCACCTTTAGCTGTGGGTGTCCCCATGCTGATAGAGACAGAGCGGAGATACTCGGTCAGTTGTACACTGTAAATACTTGCCAGAACAAAACTACATCAGCTGCACCCCTGTCATACAGAAATACCATGGCTGCAATGGCACGTGGCACAAACAGCACCACAAGCACGTGGCAGACTTTGCCACTTACCAGGCTGGCTGGCTCCGAGCTGCGTCGCTTTTGTCCTGTTCTGCAGGAATAGTCAGCCTGGCCTGACACCATGGCCCAGCAAGGCTGAGCTGACAGCTGCTTGTAGCTGGAATCACGCTTCAAAACTGCACTAGCCCCTCTGCTCACTGCAGTCATCCTCTACTCAGCCTCCCCCAGGAATGGAGAGGGACCCAGTCCCCAGTGAAATTAAATGTGTGGATGAGCTCCTCTGCTTACCCACCTCTGCGCATCCCTGCATGTTTTGATGAAGGCATCACGTTCTATACACCTGTGTCTCATGGAGCCAAGTTCAAACCTAATTCAAGCTCTGATAACATGCAGTGCTGGAATGTGACGACAACAGCTTTGACCTTGTATCTTGCTCATGACATGGCCATATGGAGTCTCCAGTATCACTGGTTTAAAATACTATTCTATAATCACTGCAGTACTGTCTGGTTTTTTTAAAAGGGGTGAGTGGTCATATATGCCCTCTCAAATGAGCAGTTGAAGTCTAGTTTCTAAAACACCCCTCTGAAGGGAAGAGCACAGAACACTGCCACTGTATGCTGATCAACTGGTGAGACCTTCCTTGCTAATTTTTGCCTCTGCATTAATGTATCTAAATGGAATTTTATAGCCTTTGGACATTCAGCAGTAATTAGCCTGTTACATGCGCAGCTGCATTCATACCAGACGACCCATCAAGAGAGGAAATGCAACTCCCTAAACCCAGCCCAACACATCGACTTCTCTCATATCCCATTTTTCCTTTTTTGTTATTCAACTCACGGAGTCAAAAAGTCGTGACTCACGGCAAAAAAAAAGTGTGCGAGGAAAATGATATCACAGCATTTTAACTCTCTCCAATAGTCAAGAATATGTTTTCAGAAGTGTAAAAAGAAAGAAGGAACATCAAATAAGAAACCAAACCACCGGAGAGCCAGAAGCGCAGGGAGCGGGACGAGGCGGACTGTCGGCAGCGGTCGGCGGTGGAGCCGCGCACGCCGCATCCCGAGCGCGGAGGAGCAGCTGCCCA
>NW_010411210.1:7596-17304 GCF_000710305.1 Buceros rhinoceros silvestris | reverse complement strand
AAATGCCCCCCTTCTCAAACCGCGACAGCATGCAAAACACCTAAAAAGCAATCGGGATTATACTAAGACTAGGGTTTAGCGGTTTTTTGTTTGTTGGTTGGTTGGTTGGTTTGTTCAGACCTCTTCTTAAATGCCCTTAAGACTGCTTTGAATAGTCAATTTCCTTTTGCAGCAGTGCTCTTTATCTCCCCCTGTCTGGAGATGATGACTTTAGTCCTCCAGAATGACAAAGGCCCTTTCCAAAACAATAAATCCAACCTCTGAACTAGGGACTGAATTAGTTACAAAATGTGAATATAAGCGTCTTGTGAATTTTGAAAAGAAAACCATTCTAATGACATTTAGTGATCCTCCTAGTACATTGGACTGGTTCTTCTTTCTGCCTTTCTTGCTGAAGAGTTTGAATGAGGAAGCTGAGAAAAGGTCTCATTAGTCATTGAAAATATCTCCACTGGCTTAAACACAGGTTACATCTCAGTTAAGCTGAAGTTTATCTTCATTGGAAAACAGGTAACCCAAAGATCTGTGTCTAGTCAAAGAAGAGAGAGTCAAAAGCACTGCTACAAACACTTCAGATTCTTCTTTCCATTTTGGAAGTAAAACCTAACAACTTATTCTTTATTAGAGCTGGCTCTAGTTAAAACAGTTTGCAGTAGTAGGGAAACATATATCTGTATTTATCTTTTAAATTATATTTCTGGGTATGTATGCATATAATGCAACTAATATCTGATTTAACTCTGCTTACGTTGAGATACATCAGCTATGGATACTTATATGCATTTAAAAAAAAAAGCCAAAGATGAGGTCTAAATTCTTACAAGCTTGAGATGGTTTCTGTTTATGCAGGATGTAGGAATAATGCCTGCAAGGTTTGGAATTGTAGTCTGCAAACTGGAAAAACTTGTACAATATTTGTCTTGGTGGTTCCAAGCATAAACACTGGCATGTGAAGACTGTTCTTTCAGAAAAGATGTTGCCGTTCTTAAATGCATACTGATTTACAATACTATAGGAAGTCTTTTTTCATACTTCAGTTAGTGCAGAATGTCACATTTGTGCAACACGTGGAACAGATGAGCAATTGATCTTGCTAGAAGATGTACAGTTCTTTTTGAAGCTGTATATACAAATGGAAAGATCAGTTTTCCTTGTAACAGAAGATGTTGTTCTGTATCATTAAAGCATGAAAGAGGAAAGTTAAACTGATAGCCCTTAAGAAGGACAAAACTATATAGGTGAATAATTCATAAACATTTTCTGAAATAAAATAGTAGCATTTGCTATTTTGCTTAGGCAGTGATTAATATGAGCTTGTCTGAATATAGGATTTGTCCTGAATTTCTTCCAAAAATGCTGACACTGTAAGACCATAAGAAACATTTGATCAGATATGGAGATCAGAAAAAGCTTAGTTTTAGAACATGGATTTCTCTGATATATATTTCAGACATCCAAAAGCAGAATACTTTTGTAGAAAATCTTATTTTTCTTCACTGACTAGATAGCCAGCTCAAATTTAGATGTCTACATTTTAAAAATCTACACTTGTTGAGTTTCACCTTAGAAATGGACAACTGACATGAGCAACTGGTTCATAATTTTTTAGATATTCTAATCTTATGTTACACATAATCTTCAATTTAAAGAAAGCAAATGCCACCTGTCATCTATTATGTTATACTATGTTTCATACACATAATTTGATTACAATAACCTATGTACTGTTTTATAATTGGAGAGTCTGAATTCAGAATAAATGCTGTGTTCAGAATAAAACTAAATAAGCTGCTAATGGTTGTTTGCTGAAACCTATCTTTTCCCCTAAAAAAAACTACTTCTTTTTTTGTGAAGAACTGGATACAAAAGTGTTAGAATTGTCAAATACGTTACAAATATGACTTCTGTTCAAAAATTTATGGTTCCATTATTAATAATTTTATTGATTTAAAAATGGGATTTCTGTAAATAACATACTCAATAGCCTTTTCATTTTACAATATTGGCAATAGCTTAAATGCAAAAAATTTATGTGTATAGATACATGTGTTTTGAAGCTTTGTAAGTAAATAACTGTGATTTCACTTTTTAAATGTTTATTTTGTCTGTTGAGCAGCTTTTACTGCTGACTGGGCAGAAGACACGGTTATTAAATGAACACGTCAAGAAACCAGACATTTTTTAGGTAACTGAATGTATTTCATCCTGACTACCATTAGTGCCTATGTGTTTGAGAAGATAAATAGATTACTTTGCTGGAAGCTACTTTTCCCTGTGAATTTAATATATAATAAAATTTTTAATGAACAGAGCTGTTCAATGCAGTATACTACATTAAAAATACTTCAAGGACTTTTGTAAAAAAAAGAAAAATGTTTAAAAAGTTTATTTTAAAAGCAATTATTGTCTGTTAAGTATTCTAAGTATTCTCACAAAAAACCAAAATAGTTGCTCACAGCCATTGTGAAAAATTTATCTGCATGACGATATTTTTTTCATCAAACACACTTTGTACATTATTCAGTCTCCTACATTGTAAAGGAAGCGATGGCATTCAACAGCGACTGAAAATCACCTAACTATTCCTTACTGAGTGAATATTTTTATTACCTACCCAGTTTGATATCTACTGATACATCAAGTTTATAGTCTTGTATGTCCAGCTTTATATTGTGGAATATATCATGGCATAATGTCAGTGAAATTATCAATTTTTACTCTTTTCATAAGCTATCTACAAATTTCTGTTAATTACACCTGGATTTCAAAAAATCAGTATGATAGAATTTTCCTTTTTTTTGATATGTTTAATTCTACTTGTGTTTTCATTGCAGAACACTACTGTGGTGTGTTTATATATATATTTTTTTCCTCTGGTGCTAAAATGTCAGTTACTGATGCCTGCTTACAAGCAGTCTAGATGGTTTTGAAAGTTTTAGAAACATCTGCTCACCAGCCCATATGTTATAAAATTTGAATGTTTTAGACATTTGGTTTTCCACTCTCTTATTAACATCAAAAAAACACCTGCAATAAATAAGCCGTTCCTCAGAATAAATTTATTGAATTCATTAAGGATTTCTCATGCTTATTTTGAAAGTGCTTGAATACAAATGAGATAAAAAATTAAGTCTAATCCCTGAATGGCACAACAACAACAATAATAAAATACTTCCTTGTCTGCGTGACTCTGATTGTGCATGGAATTGTCAGTGACCTAGGAGAAATATGGGTGTCTGGACAGGGAGCCACTCCCTACTGCTGTTTACTGAGCAGCTCAAGAAGAAAGCAAGCATATGCAAGTTTTTAACCTACAACTTACCATATTTTCTTACTGTCCTTCAGAATCACAAGGATCCAGCCTACTGACTGAGTCTCAAGGCCTTTCTAGAGTAGGTATGATGAAATGCCAAGAAAAGCTCTATGCTGTTTTGGAAATTCTTTCTAAAAACTTCACCTTGTCACTTACTTTTATTTTCATTGGTAGGTGATTCTTCTGCTCACTATCTTTGGGACTCATCTTCCTCTATTTTATGCTAGAGTAACTCTATCAATTCTAACTGGCTGACTTCTAATTTAAAACTGAGTGAAACAAATGTCTCATCTGACATAACTGTCAGCAATGAAGTAGCTACTGAATGCAGAAAGATTTCATTTAAATCTTTATGTACAACAGCCTATGTAGTGCGTTACCATCTTTCCAAGGACAATAGTACATAAAGATTCAATATAAAAATCACCATAACTTCTGAATGCTGAAAGATTTCATTGCATAAAAGGTCTTCACTATATTTTCTGTACTGAATGATCTTAAGAGACAAACTTTTGTTGGTAAATAATCTACTATAGTTGTAGTACGGAGCAGTTACCCCCTGTTCATCATCTTTACCTTAATCCCAACAAAAGATAATGGGAAATTAAAAAGCTGAAGACTCAGAACAAAAACCCAAAACAACCTCATGGGGCATGTTGGGATCTGTGTAGAGTAGATTAAAGAGAAAATCTTCCAAGAACAGATAGTTCATGTAAGGTGTATCTACTGCGGTGCATTCTAAAAAGCCACTGATTAAACCAGCCAGCCATGAAGCCCAAATCTGGTTGCTTCTAGGATTTAAACCCATGTAACTTCCAATCTGATAGATAGCAAGGGCTCAAGTTCTTATCATTCCTTTCTCCTTCCAAAACAGTATTATCCCAGAAACAGGAGTTGGCATCAGCTTCTTTCTTCTCTGGGGAAAGGAGTAGAAGAGGATATGCTGGGAAAAGTACTGTGTATCCAAACAGATCTCATTTCAATATTACAGTTGCAGTTGCTGAACACTTAAAAGTTGGGAATGAAATAAAAATTCCCAGTTCGAAGGCCATCAAGACTGTATTACAAATATACATTTAGTACTCAGTCTTTCTTACATGTTTTCAGGTTAACACACTGTGCATCTTACTGCAGACATCCTGAAAGTGCATTTGTGAGTTACAAACATTAATGTCTATGATTTTCAAATAGTTTGCTGTTTTTGAAAGGAGATTAAGCATTAGTAGTATAATTATGCCTAATGCTTAGAATAGTTTTATTTAAATTGCATTTTTCTACCTTACTCTATCCTCCACATTTATCTTCAACACTTCCTATCATGTTTATTTAAAATTTTCAATAAAATTTGAACATCACATGCATTGTTAATCACCCATCATGGTTATTCAATAGTCCCTTTTAAAGAAACATGAGCCTCTTTCACATGAACATGAGGAGGTAGATGATACTGCCTGGACCTTTAGCCTTGCTCTGCATGTGAACAATAAATACATTTCTAAGTCTTCCTTCCTTTGTTAGTCATCATGTGTTTTCCTTTGGGGTGGTGGTGGTGGTATGGGAAGGTATGAGAAAGAGAAGTTAGCTTTTTCTAATCATCTCCTCTAATACATGGACACTGTAGTCAGCCTTGCAGTCAAAACCCAAGTTGCATAAAACTTCCATTCAATACTGAGGAAAAAAATGTGTAAAGAAGTAGACCTATCAAGTAGAATAATGAAGTCTAAACTATACGAAATTACATGGAAATCATCAATGAATGGGGAACAAAGATGGAAAGGTCATGGGAATATCACAGTTCTCAGACAATAGAATTACTGTGTTTGAATAGATGAAAAATTATGCTCAGAATACAGTGCTGCAACTTATGGTTCAAGTAATTTCTGCTATAGGTAACAGATGACTTTGGGAGGGTGTGATTCGTATATAAAAGAAAGAAAGCATGCTGTGTCAGTGCATAGTTGAGAAAATTGGAATGCATGCTAAAGATGATAGGAATATGAAACTGAAATTAATATTTGCCAGAATGTACAGAATATGAAGGAGGTGCATTCTTTAAGACTTGCAGATTTCTCTAGACTTGTTTTTACTGGGTTTTATTTTTGTTGCTTCTTTTTCCTCCCTACATTAAGGCAAGTGGAAAAAATCCCACACAATGCAGAAAGCACAAAAAACACCTGAAAAGAAAATGCCACTGTGTTTGTGGATTCTTTAAGAATTACTTTTGTGGAAGATACTAATTTTTAATTTTATGAAAGTGCTGAGTTGTTTGGCTTTCACGTGTTCGAGAAAAATACAACATGGACCAAGGGCTAGGGTCTGATCTTCAAAGCAGCTTCTGAGCACAAAGACAGAAGCTCAGATAAAGCTTCTCTTATGCCTTTGTCACCCCTGATGACTAATCCTAGGTCATCCAGCTGCCCCATGTCAGAGCCAGCCTTGGGCAAACCCATGAGGGTAGTGGATGATTTCAGGGCCCTAGCTGGGACCAAATGGATAGGGGGCAATGGATTGCAAAGATAAATGAAATACTGCAGGTCAAGCTGCAAAATGTAGAATCATTTATTAAATTGTCTCCTTTCTCCCTTCCAATAAATAGAGCTTAGAAGATAATTCATAGCAGAGCCATGGGGTGGATGACTAACCCATCTCCGAAGTGGCCTCTCTGGTGTTTCTTGTAATCCTCCAGGGCATGACATATGTTGTGAAAGAGAGTTAACATTGCAGTAAAGATTCTGATTGCTGCAGCTGGAAAATGTGGAAAGCCTACGTGAAATCCCTCAGGAGAACAATACAAATCTTGTAGGTAACTTAGATGACATAGGAATAGAAGACTATCAGGCAATGAAATAATTAGAGATGTTTATATGAAGAATCCGTTTACTGGAAATTGTCTTTGAACCATTCTCATTTTGCAGATGAGAAATACATTCATTACTGTTTAAAGAATGACTGGAAAAATACCTGGAAAACAAACATTATTTACAACATGTATTTTAAAGTGTTCATTCAATGAACTGCAATAACAAGGTAAGAAATCTAATGTTTCTATTTATTCAGACTTGTCATATATATGCAAGTTTATAAAAAGCGATGTAGAAAGAATTATCATAAATAGAGTAAATATTGTAAAAAAGTCATAAGAACACTAAGCAAACATATTTGTTAAGAACATTATGTACTGAATTATACATAAGAATGCCAAAAGAGCTAATATGAATCAGATCAAGGGTCTGCCCAGTCAACCAACCCCTGTCTGGTAGTTGCAAAAACCGTAGGCTAAGGTTATTCTTCTAAGAAATAAAATAAAGCGGGGAAAAAAAATTACCCTTGTACATTCTCAGATTTTCCACCAATTTGCAGGTTAGGGACTTCCGGAAACAGAGGTTTCACTCACACCATTGTACTTATTAACTATTGATGGATCTACTCTTCATTAATTTATCCTCTTCTTTTTTAACACATTTATGCTTTCAGTCTCTACACTATCTGGTGGAAAAGAATACCACAACTAAAGTATAGTGTGTAAAAAGTTTTCACCCCACACAGTGGGTGACGAGGGATGTGAATCTTTGTGATCCCTGAAAGGTGTTACCGACTAAGCAGCCAATCTCTGCTCAGCAGAACCACAAAGTTGGCAGAGTCACAACAATGACTCAGAGGAACAATAAAAGACAGATTTATTTAAACAAATGGGCTGGATAACACTAGCTAAACCCTGTGCGAGTATCAGATAAAGTATTTAGGCTATATCAAATGATTTTAATGACGATGTTTTGGCATTAGTCTGAACTAGAACACTGGTGTCGGAAAGCAGAGAAGACAGAAGAAAGAAAAGGAGGAATAAGGAAAAATAAGAGGCTAGAGAAAGCCTCACCACCCTTGAGATGATCTCCAGCAATGCTCGTCCTTGCTCAGCAGGGTCTGCTGTTGCTCTCAGGTTCCTCTGGTGGTGGGGGTCAGTGCACACATGACACACTGGGGTCTCTCCTTTTATAGGGCTCAGTTCCTCAGCTGAGCGTGCACAGTTGCTCCTTCTTGATGATTCCAGAAGAGGGTCTGGGGTCCCAGGACATGTGCAGTTGGGGTCTCTGGTGGGTTTTGCCCCCTCTACTGCCATGACCACAAAGTGACCCCTGATGCCTGCACATGTGCAGTGACAAGCCTCCAAACTCAGGAGGCAGGGTCACATAGCAACAGATTCTACCCCTCCTCCAAGGCAGGGGCACTGGTGTCTCTGAGGTTGGGAGCTGGCATGGGGCAGGGGCTGCTCCCTATAGCCAGGCAGTCCAGGTTAACATGACAAAGCAGTACATGTTCCAAAGCAATTGTTTAAGGCATCATATTTCCTACTCCTTAACATGGAAACCAAGTAATAAAAACTGAATTTGAAATCTTCATTGTAAGTTAGGCTTATATTTTTCACTATTCATTTTTTTGCTTATCAGCATTGCAATTCATCTTTCATTTTGTTACATGGCATTCAAAATCATTACAATCTTCTGTATTTCATTACATTTTATTTTACTTTTGACTACTCTGAATAATGTTATATCAACCGCAAATTTTGTAATTTTTATGTTTGTAAACTCTAAATGGCCTCTAGATTTATGTATATCTTTGTAGGATTCTATGAATTTCTGTTTCCACTGAGAAACCTGAGACTTTATTTATGTAATTTGTTTCCTAGAACATTTTCTTTTGAGAAAACTTGTTTGGAAACTTTTGAGTCCTTCTAAAGGCTCAAGAATTTCGTACTCGGACTGTCCTATGAAGAAGAAAATAAAAACGATGGGTCATCCCCACCACAGCATACCTATCGTTGGGTCCACTAATATTACGTTAGTATAAATTAAACATGTTTTTTTAAGGAAACAGATCAGTTAATGAGCTTGTAGGCTCCTGATCACTAAACAGAAAAATAAAAAACCCCAGTGCTGTCTCCCCCTCTTTTGATACAGAGGCTAATTCAAATAATAAATCAACTGCAACAACTCCACGATTTCTTATTTTAGTTTTTGAGTATTGTGTGATTATCATATAATCACGATGATTTTGTCTGTGCTTTGTAAAACAAAAAAATCACCTTGAGGAATACCATTAAAAAGGGAGGGTTATTAAAGCATGTATCTCTTAATACAGTCATGCATACTAGTAGTCCTCATGCAGCTATTTTAAGAGCTTTTTCTGATGGATGTGAAATTAAAGAAATGGAAATCATGACTCATAACAACAAAAAAGAGAAGAAAAATCAAATGTGATGAAAGCAGTGGTATACCTCCACTTGCATCAGGAATGATTTTTTGTTGGGTTTTCTCCTCAGCTCGATTGCATTTAGGAAATATGGGGTCTCGTAGTCAAAAGGTCTCTGAAGTGCTTGATAAAGGGAATAATACTTCCTTGCCATGGAACGATTGCTAGCCTCTTGAACCAGAAGGCAGGGATGGAGAGTGGAATCAAGCCACCATGATCCAAGAGAAAACAGTAAGTGAACTGCTGCACCACTTAGAAGTGCACATCAATGGGGTCAGATGGGATCCACCCAGGGGTTCTGAGGGAGCTGACAGAAGTGCTCACCAAGACACTTCCCATCATTTACCAGCAATCCTAGCTAACAGGGGAGGTACCAGTTGACTGGAGCTTAGCAGATGTGGTGCCCATCTACAAGAAGAGCCAGAAGGAGGACACAGGGAACTACAGGCCTGTCAGTCTGACCTCAGTGCTGGGGAAAGTCGTGAAGCAGATCATCTTGAGTGCCAAAAAGCAGCATGTGCAGAACAGGTGCATGTACATGTACAGGTGACCAGGCCCAGTCATCATGGGTTTATGAAAGGCAGGTTCTGTTTGACCAGCCTTGTTGGAGTATGGGAAAGGCTAAAAACAGGCAAGAATAGAAACTGCCAGGGACGAAGATTAAAAACAAGCAAGAGATAAGGCAACTGTGTTTAATGAAGCTGCTTGTTAAGGAAACCACGTGCTTGGCTGTATATGACCAATCAACAGATGCGTTTGAGCCGTGAAAATTGTAGCTATCCAATTACAATATGTGTGATAAGAAGCAAATAGTATAAAAGAGGTTGGCTTATTTTAATAAAGGGGTCTGTTTTATGCTTGCTATGTGAGTACAGTCCATTAGTCTTTGTCGTGTTGTCCATTCCTACTTTCGTGACACGACCTGATCTTCTATGACAAGATGGCCCACTTAGTGGATGAGAGTGGAGCTGTGGATGTTGTTTACCTGGGTTTTAGTAAGGCTTTTGACACTGTTTCTCACAGTAATCTCCTGGAGAAACTGGCTGCCTGTGGTGTGGATGAGTGTAGTCTTCACTGGATGAAAAACTGGATGGCCGAGCCAAGAAGTGGTGGTAAATGGAGTTAAACTAGCAGCCGGTCACCGG
>NW_010411210.1:4778-7255 GCF_000710305.1 Buceros rhinoceros silvestris | reverse complement strand
AGTGGCGGGAAAGCAGCACAGCAGAGAAGGACCTGGGGGTACTGGTTGACAGCCGACTGAACATGAGTCAGCAGTGAGCCCAGGTGGTCAAGAAGGCCAACGGCATCCTGGCTTGTGTCAGAAATAGTGTGGCCAGCAGGAGGAGGGAAGAGATTGTCCCCCCTGTACTCAGTACTGGTGAGGCCATACCTTGAATACTGTTTCCAGTTTTGTGTCCCTCACTACAAGAAGGCCATTGAGGTCCTGGAGATTGTCCAGAGAAGGGCAACGAAGCTCCTGAAGGATCTAGAGAACAAGTCTTATGAGGAGCTGCTGAGGCAACTGGGGTTGTTTAGCCTGGAGAAAAGGAGGCTGAGGGGAGACCTTATGGCTCTCTACAACTACCTGAAAGGAGGTTGTAGTGAGGTGGGTGTCAAGTGACAGGACTAAAGGAAATGGCCACAAGTTGTGTCAGGGGAGATTTAGGTTGGATAATAGGGTGAATTTCTTCCCCGAAAGGGTTGTAAAGCATTGGAACCATCTGTCCAGGGTGGAGTCCCCATGCCTGGAAGTGTTTAAAAGACGTGGATGTGGCCTTAATGGACATGGTTTAGGGACCCTGTCAGTGCAGGATGAATGGTTGGACTCAGTGATCTTAAGGGTCTCTTCCAACCAGATGATTCTGTGATTCTGTGATTCTATTACGTTTCTTGCTTTTTTCACCACAGGAAAGCAAATTTTTTACTCTTTCTAGTTATTTATTGCTGATGTCTGCTAAAATTATTATGATTCACGTGAAAAGGAAGTTGTTGTTTTGACAATGGATGTCTTAAATAGAGTTAGTTGTCCAGAGTTCTTATCTGAGAGAGTGAACAAAGCATTTAAGTACTGACACCTTCAATAGTTTCAAATAGATTCTGTTCCTCTTTCCTGGTCAAAGAAAATACGTATATTGATCATCCAAGGAGAGATGCTGAAATCCAGTACCCTAGGAATCACCACCAAAGGAGTACACTACTCAAAAAATAACCAAGATGGCTAAAATTATCAACTTCATTGATTCATATTCACAGTATTGATGCTTCAAATGAGTGGGAACCTTTGAACAGTACAGGAAAATTATTTGTTTATGTAGAAGGTATAGGCTGAATCACTGTCCTCAGAGAAGATTTTTTAAAAATAATTTTGTAGTGTGGCTGCTAAATTCATCCTCTTGATAGCAAAGGTTGTAATATAGGTAGTCCATGCACATGGAATGCTGGGTATGACACAGGACAAACAACACAACCTGGAGAACTGTTATAACGTTAATTGTTTTCTTCCTTCATCCAGTAGTTTTATTTCTTCTGCCTTGTTAATTTGCTAGGTAAGCTTTAGAATTCACACAATTTTGTTCCCCCCTTATGGGGAAGGTGACCTGTTCATAAATATAAATGCATCGGTTTAGCCCAGAATAAGCAGAGTGATTTGGGGAATCCAGTTATCAGATACATCAAACAAAAGCAAATTTCTCGCATACTACACATCTTTAGCCGGGTCCATTTTTCATGTGATAAGCTATTACAGAGTAAGAGCTCAAAATACATGAGCCTAAAATAATATTTTTTGTCATCTTGAGATAAAACCAGTATCAGTTTTCTCAAAGCTATTTACAATACTCTCTTGTCACAGTTTTTCTACTCCTTAATTTATTTATCTTCTCCAGAAGATGGAAGTATCATTATCCCAGCAAGTGATTCAAAATTAAACCATCTGACTAAAATCACAAAGAAATTTAGCAACAAAACCATTTTTTGTGTCAACTCTTTCAACTTGTAAGATGGGGGCATAATTCCTGAGCTATTTTTTTACAGTATGGGTATTAATATTATTAAAAAATATCACCTAGCAATTTGACTTAATGTAATTATATTCATAAAAGAAATAACACTTCTCTTTTCAAAGGTATTAATAAAGTAAAACAAAGAAAGTTAATGTCAAAATCACATTCTGTACAACAACGATCAGCAGACTTCAGAAATATGCTTCTGTGATGATTTTGGCTAGGATAGAGTTGATTTTCTTCATAGCAGCGAGTATGGGGCTGCGTTCTGCATTTGTGCTGGAAACAGTCTTGATAACACAGGGAAGTTTTTGTTATTACTGAGCAGTACTTACACAAAGCCAAGGCCTTTTCTGCTTCTCACCCTACCCCACCAATGAGTAGGCTAGGGATGCATAAGAATTTGGGCGAGGACACGGGCAGGACAACTGACTCCAAGTGAACAAAGGGATATTCCATACTGTATGATGTCATACTCAGCATATAAAGCTGAGGGAAGAAGAAGGAAATGGTGAACATTTGGAGTGATTCCCAAATAACATATTACGGAGCCCTGCTTTCCTGCAGGTGGCTGAACACCTACCTGCTGATGGGAAGTAGTGAATGAATTCCGTATTTGGCTTTGTTTTTGTTTATGTTTAACTTTACTTATTTAAAATGTCTTTATGTCAACCCA
>NW_010411210.1:0-4670 GCF_000710305.1 Buceros rhinoceros silvestris | reverse complement strand
TCTTCCGATTCTCTCTGCCATCCCACCAGAGAGGGAGTGAGCGACCATATCTGTGTGGGGTTGAACCATGACAGCTGCATTATAATATTTTGCTCTGTCACATTATTAACCTAACTGACTTTCAGAATTGTTCATTTGGACTGGGAAATTGCAAGTCTATCTCTTTTTCAAATCCTGATGTTGATCTGACTATAATTATCTTCCCATCCTGAATTTAGCAGTGTTTTAACAAAATAAATTTTCCATTATATTTACATTTTTTGGATGTATATATAATACCAGATACCATGGTTGGCTGAGCTCATTTAAAATGTATGCAAATTGTTTTTTGTAAAGACATAAGCTTTAAATTTTACATGCCATGGAATATTTGCTTTACATCTCCTTGACTCATAGAATGGTTCATTTTGCAGAGGTGCTTATACATGCAAAGCTTACATTATTTTAACTGATGGAAAACATTCTGTGAACTGAAAAGTAAACATCGGAACAGGAGAGGCACTCTCTAGGCTTCTTATGCTGGCAGACAGTATATCAGTTATGAATAATGTACTTCAATGTCAGGGAAATTGTACAGCTCTGTTAATGGTCTAAGAAATTTTATTACCATGTTGAACAAAGCATGAGCCCAAACTGCAAAGGTCCCTGTCTTAATCAAACATCTAAAACTACTTCTCTATTGATCAGGAGCTATAAATAAAGCTGCAAGAAGAGAGCTCTGAAAATTTCTGAGGCAGAAAGTCATGAATCAGAAGTCAAACATGTCAAGGAGACACTTTTGGAAGCCAGGAAGAAAGTAAAATGAACAACCTTGACTTTTAAATCTCAAGAAATTAAGATCCGGTGATTCAGCGAAGACCACGGAATGGTAACTTTGGCAGTTTACTTTTCTAGATTTGCTTTTTGTTTAACTCTTTTTTCCTGATAGAGCCCTGTTAAGACCCATGGTCTCACAGGACCAAGGAATTTGCTTGGCCAAAAATTCCTTGGCTTAAAATACGCACAATATGGATGATGTTTATCAGGACTAATACAGTTCTGATTTTCTACTCTCCCATTTCCATTTTCTGGGAATTGGGTAATGTATATTAAGTTTTGAACAGAAATCAAGCATTCAGGATTCTGGCTTCCCTCCTCACTTTGAAGTAACTCCATCCTTGCCAGGACTGAAAACCTAGACTTGGGCTCTGTCTTGACGGTCAGATTCTATCATTTAGACTTTGCCTGTCCCTCCCTGACAAAATTTTGTTAGATAATGTTCCTTATTTGACGGTGTGAATGAAAAAAGAGAGAATTATAGAAAAGTGAATCATTCTTTCAACTTATCTGAACTGATTACGGCATGTGGTCTAATTTTGGTTTGGTCTTAATTTACCGTAAGAATATTAGCGATAAGAATCTTACCAGTATGTTCTGACTTAGCTCATTTTGACAGATCTTTGGTAGTTGTTTTCACTATTCATTGATCTTCATGACATAGACAATGAGAGAAAGAGAAGGAGAGATAGATATGTTTAAAGACATCTTTCCAAATCCTTAACCAAATCTAGTCAAAGTTTAAGATAAAAGTGTTTAAATGTCAGTAATAATTTCTGTGGAGATTTAATAAATTAATTGAAAAATTTCCTTTTGGTTTGTATGTTCTGAGTTGCTGAACAGGAAATTACCTCAAAATTGGTCCCATTTTATAGCATCAGAATTCTGAGAAAACATAAGAAAAATGACAATGACGTTCTTGTCAATAGAAAGTTTTCATCAGAGAGGATAGCTATATCACATAGCTTTTCCAACTTTTAATTAAAAAAAAAGGAATAAAGAAATTAATTTTTGTGAAATTCAAAATACATGTCTAAGCACTGCCATTGCCTTTATCTGAAGCAATTATGCCATTTCTGGTTGTAAGGAAAAAAACCCCCATAAACCAAACCCAAGGAAATGTTACAGAATCAAAATCAGCTAACAAAACAGCTCATCCTTTCCCTCCCCCTCCCACTGCCCGTAATTTTACAACTTGCAAAACCCTTCTGTGTAAAAATTTAAGATAAGATAATGCAATGTCATCTTACATAAAGAAAATTCCAGAAACAAAGTTTCTGTTTAAAAGATGACTGCAACTAAACGTAAGGGAAATTTCCAAGATGTAAGGCGTAGCAGCACATGCCAGCTAGCTACTTTTATTCTTGATTATTATCTGTTGTTTAAAGTCAAGATTAATTCCTACACAGTCAATAAACAAATAATAATACAGCCAGGAAATCTTTCTGTCTAGAACATTTTAGTATAACAGATGTCTGAATCATAAATATGCTGATCAAGCTGTTTCATTAGGAAGAAAAAAAGAATGGCTGTGAATTTTATCTGCTTTTGATTTGAGTGAAGAGCAAAGAACAGGAAAGACTTCTCTCTGTGGAATGGCAGAACCCTATATTGCAGGTAGAAAAGGAGACACCACTGAAAGGTTCCTGTGACCAATATAGCCTCAGGGAAATGTAAACTCCCCACTCCCTGAGAGCTGAACAAAAGGGTTGAAAAACGTTCAGGCTAATAACAGACAACAGATCTTGTCCCGGGCAAGGAAAGGAAACCAGTAAAATGAGTTTTGGATTAGGGGAGTGAAACAAAATTGATTTAATGCACAAAGCAATTAGAACTGTAAATCAATCAATTTCAATAGGACAGAGATGGAAAATGATATATAGAGAAGAGAGATATTAATAAATACACAAATAGGTATATACATATAAATATACACTTCTCCCATTCACCCCACACATCCCATTTTAACAAACAAAGGCCCATACCACGTGGTCACTGCCAGGGGTGGTGGTGGTGAGGATGGTAAAGGAAGCTGTTTCTTAACCTCAAAGATTTCAGTTCAAAGGTGAACTTTTTCTGGGCAAACTTTCGCAGCAGTCTTTCTCACTCCTGGTAGGAGATGGCTCAACATGTCCACTTTTCCACTGTAGGTGGGGAGAGGGGTTTTGTGTGTGTGTGCGTCCCTCAGGTGACACCTCCAATACTGTGTTCATTTGGTGGCACAGTTTAACATCACCAGCTTCCAGGAGACAGTTTAGTTCTGTCTCCACATTCCAGCAGAGCCCTCCAGCTCTTGGACCCCTTTCCTCTCATCCCTTGCTGGTGGTAAATGTCAGTATATGGAGCTCCAACTCTCTTCCACCCCTGCCAGTAACCGGCAAAAATGAAAGACTTCCTTCAATGAGAAAGATTCTTTTTACTGCCCAGTTGAGGTAACTGTGATCTCTCTTTGATCTCTCTCTCTCTCTGTCTGTCCTGATAGAAATTAAATGTGCAAGCCAGGGGAAGTCATTTGATTTGCAGCTTTTTATAAGCTTATCCACAGCGGCATTTGATTGACATGTCTCAGCTCCAAAGAAAAGCCAAAAGCCTGAGATGGGTCAGTACTTCCTGCTTCCCCCTCACAAAGACCATGAGAAACTCTTTCTCATGCTGAGGGGGAAGAGAAAGTGGGAGGGGGGCCTTAGTTCCCCCGCTGGTGCCATTTTAATCCATCACACCCTAAAATCTCATTTGTTTGCTGCAACATTTTTTGTATAAACATAACTTCACAAAATTGCATTTCCAGAAGAGCAAAGGAATGGAGAACTCTTTCTTTTATGTTCTGTAATGTTAGTGATTTTAATTTTTTCCATCTGCAACAAATGGAACAGAGGGGTACAAACTTGTTCAGCTGGACGTTCAGGTGTATGCAGGTGGTTCACACAGGAGTGAGAGAAGCTCCAAGTACAGTGCCTCAGCAGAGACACAGAGACTCAGTGCTGCCTTGAAGATCTGATGGAGGCACAATGACATGCTTTGAGGACGCAGGGAGGACTGAATGGAAATTGTTGCAAACAAGAAAACAGTGAAAACTGATGGACTAAAATCACATCTGTCCTCATGCACAGACTGCAGGAAAGGGGAAGATTTATTTACCAATTATTTTTAAAAATATATATCAGCTGAATGACCTGAATTTCCTTTGTATCAAAAGTTACCTGTTCTAATTCAAACTCTAATAGAAGTCTGTAGAAATTCAATGACTTGTTGATGTTGCTAAGTACTCATTGTAAGGAAAAGGGGCAGGTAGATACACCTCAAGCATTTTACTGTTCAAGAAGCTGCCACTTAATCTGGAGTTTTTTTCTGTATGTAGATTGCTATTTCTCTTCATTCCAGATTGTGCTCTAAGCAAACAGTTGGTGTAATGCAAAACATTCTGTGAACATTTATCCATTAACAAATCCATCTTAGTGCACTTAGTGAAAGATTGAAGGTATTCATGTAGGAAAGCTGGAGAAGGGAGTAAGAAGGAAGAATGTGATTTCTAGATGAAGGTGCAGAGGAAACCAGTGGTGATTGCGCCATTCATCTGCACTAAACTTCACTACCTGCACTAAAGAAGTTTAAAAGTCTACGAGCTTCAAATATGGTAAAGCAGTAGGTGAGCTGCATGTAAGTTCACCTTGAGGATTATATAAGATCTCCAAAATCCTGCTGGACTTAACTCTCAAGCGGATGAGTGGCTGCTATAATCTACCACAATGGGCCGCTATAGCCTGCCACAATGGCTGCTATCAAGAAAGATGCATCGCTACTGCTGTGCCAACAAAACTGGTGTAATCATGTCCTCTAGGTGAACTTTGCTCACT
>NW_010411209.1:75794-77766 GCF_000710305.1 Buceros rhinoceros silvestris | reverse complement strand
CAATCTCGGGTCGCTCCCGGCCAGGCAGGCCCTGCCAGGGAAACAGGCTCTTTGCAAGAGAGCTCCCTCCGAGGAGTCCGGGCTTCCCTTGCCAGGTGCCTCACTGGCAGCAGAAAGGGATGAATTGATTCGGGAGGCGAGATTAAAACCGCCCTGGCCCAGTCTCCTGCTATTATCTGGGAGATGAGAGCCTCTGTCTGGGCTTCCCACCCCCCACTATCCTTACTGTGGTGACTTGACTTGGGCTCAAGGAAGGCAACGCCTGCACATTGAAGTGATTGTAGAAGTCGAACCAAATATGTGTAATACTGGCTGCGGTGCAGAGGGTGCTAGTGTATTTTCAGGCAGCAGATTGATTACACTTGTAACGATTATTTGGGGGTCTTTTGTTTTGTTTAAGAAAACTTCAGACCTAGATGAGTCCATGGTTGCTTACAAGACAGTGACTACTTTGTTCAGACGGCTAGAAAAACAAAGATAGCTGGAAATAAAATTTCAAAGACACAATGCTGAACAAAGAAATATTCAGAGGAGAGGTGACAAAAGCCATGGAACGGCCAGCAAATGCCAGAACAACAAAAACAACAAAACACAAAACCATCCCAACTTTGTCAGTACTGTACTTGTAATGTGAACCAGATTGCCATGGAAAAACAAAACGGGTCATAGGCTAGGGAGCAACCTTGGCCGCAGACTGCCCCTTTTGTCAGCAATTCCCTTGACTGTACGTGCCTGTGTGTAATATGCCGTGTTGCTGCAGACCTACTACCTCCCTTTCTCCTCACATGTCTGTGCAGGCGATTACTGGCACTACAGAGGGAAGAAACTGGTTAACTCGGCAGCAGGACATTTCACAGCCTCCCACCTCCACCATCCACAGAGCTGGGTTGCTCAACCCATTTTTTGTCGTGCAGACCTGATAATTCTGTCTTCGTCAGGATGGTCCAGCACAGCATGTGGTACTACTCCTTGCTCCTCTAATAACTCAGTACACTCATTCACTATCCTTGTCCTGTGGAAAAAGTATGTGTGGTCACGTGATTAAAGCATGTCTCATCATGAGCTCATGTAAGGACTGAATTTGGATTGCATCTGTCACCTCACATCTGGCACTTTCTACCTTTTGAGTGACTAACTTCACCATCTTATTGTTTTATCTTCAAGGTATATGTGTGAGAAAGATCTTTATGTAAATCAAAGCAAAATAAGCCAGTCCAACATTTTTATAAAGCTTGTTTTGAAATGGAGGTTATCCATAGTTTGAATTTGTGCCCTGAGAGCATAAGCGTGTCTAATGTTTCAATTCTGTCAGACACAGTAAGAAATGTTTCAATTCTGTCAGACACAGTAAGAAAAAAATATCTCCTCTCCAATTCGGGTTCAAACATGGCCAAAGACTCATGAGAAGGGCTTGAGACACAGCCTGGTTATCAATTGATGTCTAGCTCCTTCTCTTCCCTAATTGTTCTCTTCCTTCTCTTCTCTAATTCTTAAAGAATTAGAGTGTCTCTTTTCTGATTATGCTCATCTGAGAGATGAGGTGTTCAAAAATTAAAGAGATAAACGTTTGAAAATGCATCTGTCTCTTTATTACCACTTTCAAATGGCCAGGTTTTAAGGGTACATTCCACCAGGAGACCATTGACCTCAGTTAAAAAACAGTAAAGCTTTTGCTGTATAACAATATTTTTAACAGACTTACATTGTTCCTGCAAGGGATAAGGAGTCTGTGAAATCTTTAGTTTACAGATCTCATGTGCTATGTGAGGCTTCTGTCACTGAGAAAACTACAGACTGGTTTGGTTCTCCAAAGCAACGCTGGCTTGAGCAAGCTGGATTTCAGTACCTCAGCAGGTTCTTTTGCCTGATCAAGTCCCAAGCAGTTCTGGGTTCAGGCTGGTCAGATCTAATACTGCTACACTAGATTCTTGCAGCTCTTTCTGTGTGCATTTGCAGCTCCCTTTGGGCCTCC
>NW_010411209.1:65672-75698 GCF_000710305.1 Buceros rhinoceros silvestris | reverse complement strand
CAGGAATGCTTGAGGGATCGACTCTTACCCTGATATGGCATCAGAGTAAGGGCAGGGCACGTGCATTCAGCCTTGCGAGCTTGAAGGGCATTCTGGATCCATCAAATGTACAGTTTTTACTTCTCCTTGGACCAGATTCAGTAGAAGATTGCAGGAGTCCTGTTCCGTGAATCTGGTATTGTTATGGGTAAAGCTTCTGGTCTGTGAATTTTATACTGAATGACTGCAGAGAACATCCTAAGATGCTTTTATAGCCCCCCCATCACCTAACTTTCTGAGCATGGCACTGTGGTAATCAACTGTATGTAAAGACTGATTTTTTTGTGATCAAGTAATATACGGCTCAGACGGACCTTAAGCAAAGTCAGACACAAAGAGAATTTCATAATGGTTTTATTTGAAAGCATCCATGGCAGAAAGTAGTCAGATTGGCTGCTTCCAGACAGTCCAGGATCATGCTCATGTTTCTGAAGTATTTAAAAACTGTGGAGTTAAATTAATCTGGAGTGTGTAATGAAAACCTTTTTTTCTCTCTTTTTTTTTTTCTGGCCTGTTAATGAAGAACTCCCCCCAAACACCACATGAAAGTAACTTCAGCAATTTTAATCATGCTTTATAGAAGAAAGCCTATTGGTAGATTTTGGAAAGGTCAATTGCAACATTGAACAGGGTTACTGTACCAGCCACACAACAGTCAGAGCTCCTCGTACTTGAGGTTAGAAACCTGAAGATTTTTATCACTTGACTTAAAGGGAAGATTCCTCTGCTGAAGACAGTAGGAAAACCTTATGTTGTCTTTACAGGTATTTTCACATCTTCCAGATCACTGAGCAGTTCCTACCCCACAGCCTAATGTTCTCACCCCTTGGCGAAGACGCCATCTGTAGTGTCCTTTTCTGTTGCAAATATGAAGGAAAGTGTGAGGTGGCTTTTCTTAAGCCAAACACAACATGTTGACTATTGGAGGATAAATTACATCTGTGCATTCTACTGATATTATAAATTAGGTACAAATTGTAATAATTATGCTTAATTGCTACTTAATTACTGATTGAAAGAAACCTTTTTATTTTTCTTTATTACAATCCCATGCATGTTTTTTCCCAAGGATGTTTAATCAGGCAGATGTTCTTAAGAACAGCCACAAATCATATTTTAGTGGAAGGATTAGAAAGATAGTATTTCATACACCATTTTTGGGTAAGAGCATTTGCATCTGACCTGAACTTCAATACAATTGGATCACTTCTGTCCAAGTGTTGCAAAGAAAGTATACAACTTTTCAGAACAAAGATGTTTTAGATCTCCAGAGTATGCTAGTACACTACATTAGTGATGGATTCTCTGTCCCATCCATCCCATCCATCCTCCCCCACCCTCCACCCTTTGTTAAGCAGACAAACTTTCAGGCAGCAATGAGGGAAAAGAAAATAACTTTAAAAATACACTTGGGATTTTTACTCTTCACAGTAAAGTCCTTCCATCAGTGAAACGAGGAAGAGGTGGAGCAATCTTTTTGTGCTCTGTTGCGGAATACGGAAGATAGATCGAGATGCTGTAGAGAATGATAGTCTGCTTGAACTCAAAGAAGAGCCAGGTGGGTTGTTTATCAAGATCATGCCTAGATAACTGGCTGGAGTGCAACATCAGGGTTGACCCTACGTTCATGGCTTTGAGAGAACAGCTCATGGATATCAAAATAATTTTGACTATGCAGCAAGTGCTGGTTTGGGCCAGTTCTTCCATATATATGAACTGACTATCCTTTTTGAAGCCAGTGCAGATATGCTGGTAACAACTGCTGAGATCTGACCTTAAGTATTTCCAATCTAAGCAAATCCTATTTTGTAGATATGAAGTCTATTTAAAATAATTTTTCAAGCATTAGAGAGACCAACTGCTGCTAGTGGTTTAGAGGGTTGGAGTAATTATTCCCATGCACTGCACAATATAAAGCACTTATGACTACTGTATGGATTGTTTTACTGGGAGAGGGGGGAAGGGCTTGTCATTTGGAAAGGAAAAATAATCACCTATTCTCTGCTTGTTACAGAACCCACCAAAGTCAATGGGAGTGTTGCCATTGATTTGTGTGGGCTTTCATCAGGCCCTGTATATGCTACCGCAAGCTGGAGGGACAAAAGGAGTATGGTTAAAGGGAAGAGAAGCAAGAGGGGGGGAGTTAAACACAGGCAGAGAATAGAGCCCTTTGTCTATTAATTAGGGTTTATATGGCTTGTGGAAAGCAGTGTTCCTCCAACACTGGATCTCTCTGCCCTGCTATTTAATTTTTACATCTCCCATGTTAGTTGTTTTTCAGATCAATATAATGCTAATAAATTATGCACTGCATAGCACTAACCATAGCACTGTGCCACTCTGATGCGTAGGAAAGGAAGGCATTGAATTCAACAAGCTTCTCTAGGGTCGAAAATGCTTTTAATTCTGCAGCTGATGCCCACTTTCCCTGAAACATATTGTCTGGCAACACCACCTACGCGTATCTCAAGAACTTTTCTCCTAGTTTCTCAACAATATCTAATCATTTGTTGTCTTTGGAGAGACAGGACTTGGTGGAACCATTGAGTTTTTCTGATGAAGCCTTGCCGACATGCCTCAGCTGAAACTGGAAGGGCTCACTGAACAATCCCTGTTCATTCCCATGTCCGTTTTCTCCTGGTTACACCCACCAGAAAACAGTGACAATTGGTCACAATTAGAGAGGAAAAGTGCCATTGTATTTGACACTAGGCTGGGCTCCAGAGATGTTGTTCAGTTGCTGGGTGTGTCTCAAACTGCTGGGTGACCTCGGGTAAGGCATTTGGGACTCAGACTTGTGATCAGTTTACAACAATTTAACAAGCTATTGTGTCTCATTTGAACAGCAGTGACTGTCCTTGTGTGCACCCTTACCCAGGGCAAACACAGGCTGATGTGATCCAGAGTGTAGTTATATGAGTAAATGAAGCCAGTGCAACCAGCTCTACTGCCATGAGATTGTATACCTGAGAAGTTAACTAATCTGATCCAAAATGTCATGCTTTTTTTCTTTTTTCTTTTTTTTGTATTTTCTGTGTGAATTAAGGATAACATAGGATCTACTTGAGAGCACTGAAGAAACATGAAGTCAAAAAAGAGCTCATGGGGCAGAAGACAGGTAGACAGGTGTTTGCTGCCACAAAGAGAAGCCTGCTCTTTAAGGGCTCAAGGTTATGTCTCAGAGAATGAGGAACATAGAGTAGTGAAAATAAACCGCTTATTGCAGAAGAGGCTGTACATTAATTTTACTACAGATATTTAATTCCATGTCTGTTGAGTCTGGTGAATTGATATGCAGCAACTCTAGAGATTGTTCTCTGCTCAGCTGGTTTGCACTCAAAAGCAGAGTACTTACAGTTTGTTTCTAGGTGCTGAGTAATGACAACTATGTGTTAGTTCTTATAACTATGGTCACATTTTACCGTGACAGTAAATATTGGAGTTAAAAACAATGTGCAAAGAGAGGGATCTGGACGGGTCACAGCCAGGCTGCCACCCAAATCCTCTAACAAGGGCTTCACAGCAGTATCTTCCAGGTCTCTGACATGACTTCTCTTCTAATGTAATAGCTACTAGCTACCAATTAAATTTCTGATTATAGAAAATTAGTCCAGCTGGCTCTGCTTCCTCTCCCTTGAGAAACTCTTCAAGGTTCTAGGTTCCCACAGCCAGGCTTCCATAGCTTCAAAAGAATAATTTGGCATATGCCCACTGGGCATATGTTTGTCAAAGTACACATACAAAATTTCGCTGTTAAAGATTTGTGCCCCAGGGAAACTTCCACTCTGAGGTGAAATTACTTCTTTCCAAATGCCATACATAAACTACATAAGTCTACACCCTTTAACATAATCATATGACTTCCAAATGCAAAGACATAGCCTCTGATTTACAGCAAGATTACCTCTTAAGATGTCTGAAGGCAAAGTGTTAAAGGTCGAGGGACCGAGGTAACAGCTCCTTGAATTCCTTAACGATCCCCTTTGTCTCGCTAGAGACAGAAGGGGTTTAAGGGGAAAAAAGAAAATTCACACCTTGGTCTGCGTCCGGGAAACTGAAACAAACTTTTAATAAACAATAAAACTGCACAACTCTACACTATTATACATAAGCACAAACCGAGAAAGAAAAAAAACGAAGAAGAGAGGACTTAGATAACCACAGTTCTTAACAGTCCTGTTCAAGGTCAGTGCTCTGGGCAGACACCCAGCAGCAAGGTGGGAGTGAAGACTCTGCAGCTGCTCCCAGGCAGAGAAAGTAGAATCCTCCTCGCGGCGGGACCGTGGGGGGAATAACCCCCGCGCGGCACAATTTAACAGCGGGAAAGCTCTCGGCACGGAACAGCCGGGAGTCTGAATATTTCACCCGATTTTCAGACGAGACTCACGGCAGGAATAGTTCACAGTCTGTGATCCTCAGCGATCTCTTTGGGTGCAGGCCCTCAGGTCTCGGGCCTAGTTGGGCCTGGTCGGGCCTAGTCGGGCCTAGCCGGGCCAGCAGAGTTGCAGGAGGGCTCCCTTTGTGAAGCGTCCGGAGTCCAAGAGGAAAGACACTCCCTGGCCTGCTGCTTTTAAAGGCTCCTGACATAACGTTGCCTTCACCCGACTCCCTTAACCAATTGAATGCAGAGTTATTGTACTGCATGGAATAATTCTATTTGTCCATTTCCCAAAACAAGGAAGCTTCAGCTCAAACCAGGACAAAAGTATTACCCCAGATTTTGCCTCATTACAAATAATCCTTGTACATTATGCTGGAGGAACAATAAACCCCCCTCCTATTACCCCTTACAGAGTGGCAGACACATCAAAACGCTCTCGTTTCTTACCACTCATTCAGACAGGCACGGTGCTCAAGTTTAACCTCCTAAACAAACCACATCTTTTTGGGACAGCACAAGTACTCTATTTTTTTCGCACCACATGCAGTTTTTTATACGGGAGGAATACCAAACGATGATTAGTGCTCCTTCATGGAAAGAAGCCACGTGATGTTTGTTCATCAGGTGACACATCCAAGCAGCCTGCCCAGTGGAGGGTCTTGTCGGATCTTCTGTTCTCATAAGCTCACTCCATTTGACAGTGTAATTTTTGACATACACAAGAAAGGTTACACGAGTAACCACAGATGCCCTTGAGAAAGATTTGGCAATGTACCGTGTTCCAATACACAAGAACAGGCGTTTGTGTCGCTTGACTGCTGCTGTCACAAAGTAGACTAGGCTCTGACTTCAGTCAATGGAGAAAGATGTGCCATACTATTTTTCGGAGATACCTGACTTAGATTTGTCAGAGTATGGTGACATGTTTCAGGAAGTGAACATCTACCTCGCTAACTATAAAGGAGGCATAGACAACTGAGTTATCTTGGATGTCAAGTTCTTAGACAGCTAAATCTAAGGAGATGGGTATCATCCTAGTGGATGAAACGAGATGCCCAGAGAACAGCTACATAGGGGAAGTGAAGATGTGTAAGAAAATCCAGCTGTGATTGGATGTTTGGCATCTTACAGATTTTCTTCTGTGCCTAATTTATGAAGGATCAGAATAGCTTCCAGTCATTCCAGTTTTACTTTTCAGTTACAGCTGTGGAAGTGCAGTAAGGTTTTGGCACTAGACATCCAAATTAACTACTAATCAGGAAGGTGGCATATACTGCTTCACGCCATGGGAAGAGTAGAACGTGTACACTTCACATTACTGCAGAGGTCATCCCTGTGCTCATCTCTTCAACTTGTTTTCATCTTACCTGATGGCTTTAGCAGAAATGCTTGTGCAGGGTTGAAACCAGCAAAATGGGTGGACTTCTGACTGCCATTTTATGTACCATTCTGTACATAAAATCCAGTCTCATTGATTGTTTCAAGGGAAGGAGGGGAGGGGACCTTAGGCACCTAATTAGGGCTTAGCTCGTTAAGCCAGCTTTGAGGATGAGGCCTAAGCACCTATGATATGAGCCTGGAGGGACTTCGTTCACACAGAAGGACACTGTTCTGGAACTCACCTCCCACTTTGGTGTCATTGAACCTGAACATTTTGTCCTGCAGAGCACTAGTATCTTCTCAGGCTCATTTGTGATGGCTGGTCTAAGCTTCAGGAGAGGTTTTTTAAGTGAAAAATGGCTAATGTCAGTGTTGCTCTCTGTAAAAGCATTTTTCATTTGCAATAATTTCTGTACATGCGGCTTTTGATTTGTTACAATGCGGTGAATTAAATTAATTACAACAAGATTTAATTCATTACAACATCCTTACCTTTCTCAGGACAGCATAGGTTTGCCTATAGTTCTTCCCTCTGTTTTGCCACCTATCATATTGCTTCCTTTAACACAGATGGGCACAAATCAGAGCTTGTTCTGGTTAGGAAGCTAAACCATTGTTAGAGTCAGGCCTCGTTTGGATGCAGTTCTACCTATTTACCAAGAACCTGCAAACTCCCCGTTCTCTGACTTCAGATGCAATCAACCAACCCAAGACAAGCATCTTTGCTTATAGCATCACATTTTTTGGTTCAGCACCATTGATAATCTCTCCCTTTAGGCATTTATGCCTAGATAGCTTCCTTTTAGCTGTTGTGTTTAGAGCTTGTTTCTCTCTGCATTTGAGCTAGCTTGTTTTCTTGTACATGCGTACACACAAATATGCCCTTACCAAAAGCAATAACCAGCAGTACTATCTGCCCACATTATTCAAGATTTAGAGTGTAATTTTGCCTTGTCTCAGAAACCTGTATTACCTCATCAAAGAACATACTTGGCATTGTTGTCTCAAATGAAGGGTGGTGGTTACTTCTATCAGCTTGAATGACTCTTCTCCCAGTCTTCAACAATAATACATAGTATTCACCCTGCCTTTGCCCTTACAGAATTTTCTACTTGCTTATCTTTCATTTATCTCTCTATTGCTTTATTTGTCATTAAAATACAGAATGGAGTTTCTGGAGCCAGATTCCCCTCTCGCTGACACAGTTTCACTATCTTCTGTCTCCACAGATACTAGATAGTGGGGATACTTTTGATGCACGCCTATAAATGAAAGAAAAAATAGAGTCTTGTTTTTTCATTAACTCAACTTTTTTCAGTTGTCTTTTAAAGAAAGCCGGTAACTTTAAGCAGCACTAGGAAGAAGACAGAGCTATCTGAGAACCACAAGGAAATTACATCTGAATTAGGAGAACAGAAGTTAAAGCCAGGTTTTTGTCTATCAAACAATAATCTCTGGGATTAGGCAAATAATGCTCTCACAGTTAAGAAGATATTAACTGCGAAAGCTTTTAGCTGTTTCCCCGTCAAACCACATCCGATGTCCAACAGCCACACTGACAGGGATTCACTTATGTCATAGACTTTCTTTGGGGAGAAATACAAAGAAGCATATGGGTCGGGATGACCCACGCCTTCATTACGACTGTGGAAATGCAGGTTTTTTACAACAGAATAACATCTTTGTGATACCTTGGGTGTAAAAAACCACAATTATAGTCATCGTTTATGCATTAGGGAAACCTCATCCTAAATCTGGCACCATATGGGTGTGAAAAGAGCAGCTGCTGACATTTCGGGATAATCGTTATGATCTAGCTGCAGATATGACTCAGCATGATGAGCCTGACAACAAGAAGGGGAAAAAAAGCAAAGCAGCATGGGGAGGTTTCAAATGTCACTTCAAGGCACCAGCCCAAATGCATTTCCAAGGGGAGAGACGTTCAACACACACACAGAGTGGGACAGCTCCTTATGAGCTCTACACAGAAAGCCTGGACAGGACTCCAGACCAACAAACCAGAAAGATTGTTGATGTTTGTGTGTGCTGTAATCCAAAGGAGAAAAATAATTAATAACTGTCCTGGGAGAGTTTTGGAATATTGTTTTTTCTCTTCACTTTTGGAAAAAATGAAACTATGCTAAGCAAAACCATACAAGCAGCCCGACCTCCCTGTTTTCAACCCCTCTCTGAAGCACTAGCTCATCATTTTTCATTGAGTTTGAAGTTCAACAGATTGCTTTTAATCAGAAAATAGAAAAAAATTGCAAAATCAAATGCTAGCATGGCCAGCAGGTTGAGGGAGGTCATCCTGCTGCTCTACTCTGCTCTGGTGAGACCTCACCTGGAGTACTGCATTCAGATCTGAACTCCTCAACGCAAGAAGGACATAAACCTGTTGGAGAGGGTCCAGATGAGGGACACAAAAATGGAATGGAATATCTCGGCTATGAGGACAGGCTGAGAGAGTTGGGGTTGTTCAGTCTGGAGGAGGCTCTGGAGAGACTTGCGAGCTTTTGGTACTTAAAGAAAGCTTATAAGAAGGATGGGGACAAATCTTTTTAACAAGGTTGGTTGTGACAGGACAAGGGGTAGTGGTTTTAAAGTAAAAGAGGAGAGATTTAGACTAGATAGAAGGAAGGTACTTTTTACAATGAGGATGGTGAAACACTGGAAGATGTTGCTCAGAGAGGTGGTAGATCACTGGAAACATTCAAAGTCAGGCTGAGCAACCTGATCTAGCTGAAGATGTCCCTTCTCACTGCAGGGGAGCTGGACTAGATGACCTTTAAGGGTCCCTTCCAACCCAAAGCATTCTATGATTCTATGAAAATAACAGAGTTATTTGGTTTCTTCCATGCAGCCCTACTGGTGTTAGTCAGCATCCCTGAATTCTTTCATCAGGCCACTACCTTCTCCACTTTCAGTCTACCTATTCCCTTCCTATGATGTCTGCAGAAATTATCAGTGTTGATGACCTTCTGAATGTTTTACTCTCTTTTTTGCCACTTTGTTCTTTGAGTGCTGATTTCCCAAGGCTGGGGTGCTCTTTTTCTGCATAGATCTGAAACATAGATATGCTTTCACTGTCATGGATGAATCACTGTGATAGGAAAACTTCAGGAAAATTCTAGACTGTTGCTACGTGTGTCCAAAGTCAAGTTTTGGTGCATTAGATCTGCCAACAAATAATAGTTGTGTTTACTCCATAAATATGTACTCCATGTACCTTGTGTCAATCTCAGCCTGTTGGTCTGGAAGATTCTGTTATTTTAAAGGAAGAATTTATATGCTCTAACCTCTGAATTAATAAGAGGCATATCCATTAGAAAACCAAAATGCAGGTTCTTCCTTCAGAAAACACTCATTTTGGCAATAGAGGAAGAGGTTCAAGTAGCATCTGTCTCAAGGCTGGGATTCACTCATGCTTTTATTGCTGGGCTGTTCATATCATCCATTTATCATATGATGGGGACATACCTGAGTTAGGATGGATGTAATTCTTGGTTTGTAATGGTTATAATGGCCACAGGGCCTTGGGTAAAATTGATGCTAAGATGTGCTGGAAGCCATTTGCCAATTTGGCAGCCGCAATTTATTGCCTCTCTGTGACTGAGGACCTCAGTAGAAGGATGTGAGAACAAAAAGTGGCTATTGTTTGAATAAGTTATTTTTGTCTCTGGAAGTTGACTAAGAGGACATGGGTTGGGCATTTCTCCTTCAGTCAGAAAAAAAAAAGAAGAAGAAGAAGAGTCATATGTAGAATCAATTGAGGCCCCCAGTTGATTTGTAGCTGCATGCTAGGTTTTTCAGAACACTGCAAGGAATTTAGATGTGTGTCACAACCCCTCCTGGCCCATTTTGAAAGCAAGTCTCTGCTGTTTTGGCAATTTTTATAGATTCTTTCAGAGCTGTCCTGGTTTGAGCTAAAACTTCCTTGTTTTGGGAAATGGACAAATAGAATTATTCCATGCAAATACAAGAATTCCGCATTTAATTGGTTAAGAGAGTCAGGTGGAACATTACGTGTTAAGGTTATAAAACCCAGCAGCCGAGGGGAGTGCCTCTCCCTCGGACTTCTGGACTCCGTGAAGGGAGCACCTCCCCCAGACTGCCGGCTGCCGGAACCAGGCCTGCCAGGCCCCCCCAGCCCAGACCCAAGGGGCTGCATCCCCCGGATCGCCTGAGGACTCACAGACTGTGACCTATTCCTGCCGTGAGTCTGG
>NW_010411209.1:22323-64854 GCF_000710305.1 Buceros rhinoceros silvestris | reverse complement strand
ACTTCACCTTCTCCGCCTGGGACCGCAGCTGCACAAAGCCCCAAGGCCAGGCATCACTCCTACCTTCACTGTTGGCTGCCTGCCCAGGATTCTGACCTTGAACAAAGGAACAGTTTGTGTAAACCTTCACTTCTTCATTTTTTTTCCTTTTTTTGTTGGTTTGTGCAGATGTATAAAGTAGTTTTATTGTTTATTAAAAGTTTGTTTCAGTTCCGAATGCAGACCGAGGTGTGAATTTCTTCCTTCCCCTTTAAAACCTTTCTGTCTCTGGCAAGACAGAAGGAATCGTTAAGAATTCGAGGAGTTATTAAAGTTATTATTACCTCGGTCCCTCGACCCTTAACAACAGCTCAAATATTGTTTTCTTCTAATATTATAAATACTCTAATACACATTAGGAGCTCAACTCCTCGAATTCCTGTCATGCCAGTTCAAAAAGATAGTGTTTACCAGCTAATAAATATATTTCAATAATTTTACTGTCTACTTTTGGCCATGTAGGAGAGAAATGAAGCTAAAGATTCTATGACCTGTGCTCTTATAGTAGACAACTGAATTTTTATGTTTATCATGGATACACGTTCAAGGTTCAGTATTTCTATCTGTACCTATTATTACTGTTGTGTTATAATTATTATTATTTTGCACTGTGGTAGAGATCCCCCTAAAGATCAAAGTCCTTATGTATTACACTCCGCATGAAGAAAGCGAGAGGCCCTGCTCCCATGCTAATTACCTCTGCTCATGCTTCAGCCTCCTAAGCATTTTACTTATGAAGTAGCCTCCAAGTGTTGGACATCAGGGATGGAAAATACATATCAGCTGAACTAGCTCTGTCATACTGTTTACCCATTTCTTTGGAGGGTATAGCTATGGCTACATCCTTACAGATACATGGCTACATCTGGTTTTTTTTGTGTAATTTGACTTGTTTACATACTCTTTTGATTGCTCTACTGATGGCTCTTTAATGACTTGGACATTTTGTCTGATGTATTCTTGCACAACGAGATCTTGTCTCTGTAATATGTAAGTATCATATGTCTTGATTTTTTGGAGAGAGTCCTCTGCAGTTCAGGACAAGGGAAGTGATTGATTGGTGCTGAAAGTTTAGAGTTACGTGGATATGGAGAGTTTTCGTCTGGTGTGGTGTTCTATGATAAGTTGGTGCTTCACTGTTTTGGAGAACCTGCTCTCCTGTGATGCTAACAGTTTTGGTGCATAACTACAACAAATGTAATTTTTCTTGCAGAGAAACAATATGTGATTCTAATTTAACGTGGACCCTCTAGGTAATTCCTTTTTATCATTATTTAAACACCAATGTATTTCCTTCACAGTAAGATGACATCCATCACGCAGTCACATGACTCTTTCTTACTGGAAAGGCCATTCAGATAAAACATACTTTGTAGAACTGCTAACTCAGGACAGAAACACATTTATGACTAAACTGTCAAGAATAACTGCTGAGTTGCATTGTCTGTTCATGAGTTATATTGCTTAATGTTTTTCTTCAACCTTAGTGTGATCTATTAAAAAGAATTGGAAAAATTACCAAAACCCCCCATATATTTATAACACAGGCAAGATCTTGCATTGCGGCTGGATGACATACTCTGTCAGAGCATTGAAAATGAGGTGAGTAACATATAAGAGCTTTTGCTCTCACCTTCAACAACACTGACAAAACTGTTGCAGTATCTTAACTGAACCTTCATTCTCAATGTGCTGTTGACTCCACAGCCAACCGTATTCGTGGCAGCCACAGTTAGAAGACGCAGCTGGTTTTCCAGTTGCAATGTTGCAATCCTGGTTTAGATACCAAAGCAGAAAAAGTTGTTTTTCTGGTAGCAAACTATCCTTCTAACAAATGTGTGGTATTATTCCTCAGTTTGTTTTTAAGTCATTATGTTTCTCTTCCTACTTAACAGTATACAGAAGGAAACAATAAAACTTGCATCACAGTTCTGAAGAGTAGATTTTGGGCTGTGCCTTTATACTGGTCTAGAGGAAAATAAGGAGCAGGAGGCTAAGCCAAGAACATGTGTGGAGATGGGCATCATGAAAATACTCCAAATTCCTGGTCTGATCCCCTCTGCTTTTTGTATGCCCATTCTAGGCTATGTGACAATGTGTTGCTTACTGGTTATATCACCACTGGAGACAGAATGTCCTTCAGGGCTCCTCCAATAGGAGGTTTAGCAATCACTAACTCATCCCTTTTGTTTTTTTTTAATGCAAATTAAAGTTGGCAGTAGAGTAGCTTCATGCTGCTCAGTGTCATCTCCTTGGCAATTCCTTATGCTCTCTGGTTAGGTCCCCTATGCCAGCCAATACATGGACTTCAGCAATTGTTTGGAGTCCTTCAGGCAGCTTGTAATCAGACATATCTTCCCAGAGAGCGTACTGGCAGGGAACTCAAAGACCTCTCAGAAAACATCTAGGGTTTTCATTAAAAGAACTAATGCATATATTAGCGAAGTTATTTACAGCTGGAAGTAAGCAGCTGAACACGACGTATGCATGTATCTAATCATCTGCTAAAACAAGAATTTTAGCTTACCAAGCAATTAGAACTAGGTTATTTAGCCACACACAAATAGTTTCAGTTTAGGACAAGGTCAGTAGTCTCCACTGATTTCTGAGGCGTTGATACATCTGTAACATTCAAAAGGCTGCTGACAACATCGATCAAAACCTATTACGTGACACATTTTTTGCTTGGAGATCTGCTGTATTAAGATGCCATGTGGTTGAAATCAGATAATTTTTAATTGTTATCATATGTAATTGTCAGCCACATAATTGTGTCTGACCAATCTTTAATGGTGTTTGGTTTTCAGACTTTTTTCCTGAGGCCCAAGCTCTTTGTGGATTTCTTCAGTGGTCTTTTGAATATCAAAAGAAAAACTAAAGTTTTCAGAGACCGGACATCACGGTGATCCTACATCTAAACAATAGAGTGTCTGATGTTAAACCAACACTGTAATCTGACTTTCCCAAAAATTTCAGAGCTTGTTATAAAATGCTCTTTAGCTGTAAAAGCAGCAATGGAACCCTTTGTTCTAACCACGCAAAAGCAAACAGACAGATTCTGATTTTAGTCACATTGTTTTGAATGGATTTTCTCTCTTTTTTTGCTAATGTGACTGGCTCAGCAAAGTTTCTGGAAAATATAATATGCTACAAAATGGCAGAGGGGGGAGGATGTTAACAGTTATTAATTCTTGTTATTTGATAGAAGCAGAAAGTATCTAAATATATGGTATGCTTTTAATTATTTGAAAAATAACACTAAGGCACACACATAGTTCAAAACACGTGTGGTGCCAGTATTTTCATGATTTTTCATGAAATGTGGTGCCAGTATTTTCAGTATTTTCATTCACCAGCCTGTTAATATTTTCTAAACTAAGACTTCGTCACTGCATTTAACCTCAGGTTTCTATCTAACAAATAAGGGTTATCCTCTCCAGCAACCCATACTGTTGCAAAACAAGTGGTATTGTAGACTTTATTACACTTTACAAATGTTTGACAAACCTTTTCTTTCATAATGTCCCTTAAGGTAAGATTAAACAATGATAATCCACCTCCTTAGGAGATGGCTCTGAAGAAGCAACTGTCTTAATGATACATACCACAGGCAGATGAGGAATGTTGGCTTTGGTAAATTAGCATATGCTTGTACTCATAGAATACAATCGCTTTTTCTGCCTATGTGTCTTTATGCTATATATCTTTAACTATCCAGTTATGTTCAACCAAACTCTGTGTTTGGTGAAAGCAAAAGATATCATAAAATGTATCTGGTATATACCTGGAAATTTTGTTTCCAACAGATAACCCTGTTTATTGTTAAAAAGGCACTTACTTTCAGTCTATCTGGCTTAAGTTTTCAGCCCATGGGTTCTCCTGCTAGATGGAAAAGTCCTTTCTTACTTGGTATTTCCCCACTGTGAATTTCTTATGTGTACAACTCACCTCTTCCCATCTTCTTTCTGATAAACTAAACAGATGGGACTCTTTTCAATTTTCAGTTGGTGTGTGGGATTTTTTTTTGTTTGTTTGTTTTTTCTGCAAGGAATTCTTCTTTGAATAACTTCGTAGTTCTTTCCTGTCCTGTTCCCAATTTCTGTTTGACTGCCCAGTCTTCTTCATTGTGTACCATCTTGCCAAACTCATGTCATTCACAGATGGTATTTAGGGATATATTTACAGGACCATCGGTGAAATTGCTAAAGAATATTCAGCCTTGTACAGAACTCAAGGGAACATTCGGAACATTCATTCAATCTCAAATCACACGCCATAGTTTATGCCTAGTTTTTCAAGATGTCAGCCAGGTTTTAATGCATTTGGTATGTGTTTTATTGCTATTACATAATGCTAAAATCATAATAGCATGTCAGTTTCTTTGGATATGAATGTAACCCTTCTTTTCCCCTCATTCCTTCTGCACCACTGCGGTAGCTGAGTGCCTTACACATAGAATAAATACCATTAAAGTAGTCCCATTGAAGAGACTTCATACTATACCTGGCACTTTCCTTACATCAGGATTTAACAGCAAATGGTTTATTTGACTGTTGTGCACATTTTGTTACTGGTTGAATATCTACCTGACTAAGCTGGTATCAATAGAGGATCTGACGGTGTAAACTCTTAACTGCATATATTAATTGTGAGTTACCTTCCAGTCTTCACTTTGATTTGAACGAAATATTATAGTATACATCCAGAAAGTATAAAAAGAAAAGCCATTAATGACACACACAAACAAAGACAATATTACATTTGAAATTGTGGCTCTGAATTTCAAAGCATGGTGAGTCTAGTGTCTCATGCTAAAAGCTGATCCATTGTAAGCGCTAAAACCAGCATATGTACCATTGAAATCAGGAACCTATGTTGTTGGTATTCTTCAAGTTACATAATTGAATGAGACGTGCGTAACCAATTTAACTATAGTGCAATGACAGGGAAATTAGCTTCTACAAGCTTTGACTATTCAGTATGTTTAATGTACCTAGAGCCCCCAAATACATGTATTTATTACCAAACCCTGTGGATAAACAGAAGTAAATCAGCCCTGCAAAAACCTGCTGATTCTGTAGCTGGCATTCAAATAAGTTGTTTTCAGTGCAATCTAGAATATTTGTACCTAGAGTCTGAAAGACGTTAAATACAAGACTAAGCAACGCTGAAAAACTCGGTCCTGTAGCTAATATATATTAATACTAACAGTATATATTACATAAATATGCCTAAATGCAGTGTAACTAATTAGTATAATAGGATTAGATAAGGGCAAAAGGAGCTGAGAGGAGTCAGATGCTCACAAGGTAAAGGTCTGAGCATCTCCATGGCCTTGCTGAGGCTGTTACAGGTTTTCTGACTTCCGGATTCTGCAGAGAAGGTGAGGGATCGTTATGGTATCTCCAGTGCAAGATTTCTTCATCTGCATCAGATTTGATTTGTTGGGCAAGGAGAGGACAATTGTTTTGGTTTGTGTTTTGTTTTTTTTTAATGCATATGTCTAGCAGCTCATCTCTAGTTACTTCTCTGAAGAAGACACTTAGATACATGATTTAATCAAAAATAATAGCGTAAATTAGGATGAAGTCTAGGAAAAATGATGTTTTAGCCTAGAAGGAATTTCACTTGTGGAAAAAAATTTTCATTCTGTCCAATAAGAACTACTTCCTTGACTGCAGGAACCTCAAAAGTGGACATTAGGCAGATCAAACAACTCCTGAACTCTGGAAGGCATTGAGGTTCTTCAGCTTTGAAAATAAGTAGAGATATTGTTGCAGTAACTTGGGATATTGACTACAAATAAGATGATGGCTCTTGGCTGTTTTCTTCCAGATCATTAGTATGAAAGGGGATTGATAAAACCTCTCTCCACCTCTCTCAAATAGTAATAAAAAAAAATCCAGCAAACTGAACAAACAGTTGGCTAAATTCAGCATTCACGTACATGTGCCTGTCCTGTTTGTAATCCTGTTTACAAACATGTCCTGTTTGTAATCAACAAGAAACTTCTGTATACACTCCAGGGCAAAATCTGGCTCATCATATGTAACACTTTAACATTAATTTAGGATGATTAATGATCAAGTCAGTAGCTGTGTAATATTTGTGAATTCTATTCTATCACTGCTTAACTTTATATTACTTTTAAATTTACAGCTGCTGTGGAATGACCAGGAATCTACAATCTGAGAAAATCCGTCCATCACATCCAGGCAATCTTCCAGTCTGATAATTTTAGCTGCGACTAATAAGTGTCTCAGTCCAGGAAAAGCAATTATTACAACATTTCACAGAACAGCTTCCAGATAGCATGTGATGCAAACTGCTGTTGGGCAGCATTTCTTCTAAGGAAGCAGCCTTTTTTCCTTCAGTAAAGAACTTGACTGATGCACATGCAATAAAAACAAAGGTAAAGAGGAAGAGCTGTTGGAAATGGGGATTTGTCGTAGCTACTGTGCTCATTTACACCTTCCAAAGTCTTGGATCACGACACTTTGGTAAAGCCATTGTTACGGGTTTGATCAGTGTGCAGACTTTTTCAGTCAGGATGCTGATTAAGATGTAGTCACTAATGTGTTACATCACACAGGGACAAATCAGGCATCCTATTTTGACTGCAGGTTCACATCCAGAAAGCAGTATTTCACCTATTATCTAACATACATAATCATCAATGCAAAACAAGTTTAAACTCAGTGCATTAGTCTCTCTATTTTGATCCTTGCTATTTTGAGCCCCTTAGTAAAAATGCAGCATCACTGCAGGCTGCTGCTTGCAGTCAGTACCCCAAGCAGTATGCTTCCATGTAGCATTCACCTGCAATTTTTTCAGCGCTGTGTCTTCACAGCATGTAGGTAAGTTGCAGTGGCAGAGGGAGCAGCCGCTGGTGAGTATTGTGAAGGTGCTCGCTGGCCTGGAGAGATGGAGGCCTCTGCCAGGTAGTGATGGACCATTTTCAGGTGACCTACGTGGATATCCTGCAGATGTAGACAAGCCAGTGGATGAACTCATCCGAGCTCCAAATTCAGAGACCTTCCTCTTAGAGAATGGGAAACCAAAGGAGAGAGTCAAAGGAGCAATATATGGCTTATCTAAGACTATCTTCACTGTAGTAGAGGGTCCTCTGGAGAGGGATTGAGGAGAAAAACTTGACAACTCTTCTGTGACAACAAACATACATTGTCAAAGTTCTACTTCATAATCTTGGAGACAACACATTTTAAAACAGTCAGATAATCACATATTGCATCTCATCAAGCCTCTCTAATTAGTTTTGGGATCTAGTTAACAGCACACCTTTTTATTGAAAGTTCCTCACTACTAGTTCCTGGCTGTTCTTCACACATCCTTATAAGAAGATGTTAGCTCAGGAGTAACTTTGGAATCAATTCAGTCTGCCCCTACTAGACTCCTTGATCTTGATGGCTGCTGTTAGCAGATGACATTCAGCATGTTTCCAGACACCGATCTACCTCATCAGATTGAATGACTTGTCTTTTCAATTCCACTTCTGTAGCATATTATAGATTGTCTTGGTGTGTTTGGTTTTCTGATTGCAGACTTGCTTTCTGATCCTTGAAGAATTTGACAGTAAGAAGGAGTGTGGTCTGGATTCCTTCTGAAAATTTCAGATTAAGGTGCTACATCTTTCTGCATAGTATGTAATCCAAACATAGATACCCATTTACTGTGCAAGCAAAATTTTGGTCCTGAGTTGTTTTTGTCTTAAGTTGTTTTCTAGGAGAGATGAGATCAACGGGACTATGGTACACATAAAAACTTTGTTTGACAATTGGTTGTTTTCATGACTAAATTAAGGAGACAGATAAACTGGAAGATTAGAAACCATAATTTACCTGATTTAAAAGAAGTTGTTCAGGATATCAAGGTGTTTGGTTTAAATCATCAAAGCTGTTTAGGACAGCAGATATGCATACATGCAAACATAAATATATATTCCTAAAATGTGTGTAGGTATTCAGCCTTATCTATAGATATATATATGCATTCCTCATATATTATTTGGATATAATTTGTACATTAATTCCTCCTTATAAATATGAAAAATTCTTTCTTACATATATACCCACATACATATACACATGTTCCTCCTCAATACGTCCTCTTGCCTTTAATTGTTGACGACTGGTGGATGCCAGCAAAAAAATCTGGTTTTGGCATGTTATAAGAGGATAAGATACGAGGGCCGCTCTGAAAGTAGTGACTCCTATACTATTATGCTGGCCCATGACATTAGAGGCGGATGTTGGTGGTGTGGCAGTAAAGGCTGAACCTTCCCACCAATATTCCATTAAATTTTGTGGCCATGCGACAGACGGCAGCAGAGGGGCCGTCTGACAAAACAGCGTCTGACATGAGAGCGAGCATGACGCAAAGGGGTGTAACTGAATTCCTGCATGCAGAAAAAATCACACCCATTGACATCCATCGGCGCTGCTGAACGTATATGGAGACTGAACACCAATATTCCGTTATATTTCATTCCTGTGTGACAGACGGCAGTAGAAGGGCAGTGTGTATACATGAAGGTGTGTAACTGAATTCCTCCATGCAGAAAAAATTGCACCCGCTGACATTCATTGATGCTGCTGAACATTTATGGAGACCAAGCAGTGGTGGTCAGCACAGTGAGGTGGTGGGTGACGCGTCCCAGCAGTGGTGACAGTGATGGTGGGTCCCCTCCACTGCGGCAGATTGTTATGACCACGGCACTCAGGCTCTTGTTCATTGCTGGGGAAAATGCAGAGCCAGTGGTGGGGCCTGTGTTAAAAAATAGAGTTTTGTAGCTGAGAATTTGCTCTATCAAATGGTGTTGTTGTGCTCTTTGTGTCTGTTTTCATTTCCATGGAAATAAATAGTAAATAGGAGGCAGTACTTTCGGAATGACCTACGCACATTCCCGAATGGTCAACGGTTGGTATTTGGGAGTCCTTGGCCCCCTGGACACCCTGCTGTATGAGTGCCTGGAAAGGCTGGTCTTGCTGTAAGTCTTGTGAGCTGATCAGAGTTTGGCTGTACCAAGGTCTATACTCTTCATGCAAGTCATAGGGAAGTCAACTTAGTTACAAATTAGTTATTTATTAGTTATTAGTAAAATAGTTATTTTCCCTGGCACAGGGGGAATGAGAGCTTTTGCCTCACCAATTTTTTTTTGCTTGATGTGAACTGGTTGTGGGCATTAGCGATGTAATGTATCAAAATGTGATAATGAAATTGTGAGCAGAAAACATTTAATGGTGCTTATCTGATTCCTGACAGCATTATGCTATCTGTAATGATGAAAAAGGAGAAAATAAAAAAGACATTCCCTATTTGGCAGGTGCTCTGTAGCACCATCAGAAAGTCCAACAGTCAGATGATTTCAAAGCTAAAAATTATTATAGGGCTAGAGAACTGAAAAAGTGCAACTTCTTATGGTCTCTTATAACAGAAGATTTTTTAAATTTGATATGTAAGTTAAAATGTGTATAAGAAACAAATATAAAATTTAAAGTAATGCTTTGCCGTCAGTTTGAAACCAGAAATCATCACTGCTTTCCTACAGACATCCTTTTTCAGTGAGAGTGACTCTGACGGTTCTGGTGTTTCTCTGTTTTGTTACTTTACAGCAATGTGCTCAGCCTGTAAAATACAAACCATCTTTTATTTTTTTTAATCCAGATATTCATCTTCTTGTATAAGACAATCTTGTTACCTAAATCTTTTCAGACCTGTTGGTCAGTTTATGTACACAACAGGTCTTTGACAGTTCTGTATCTCTTAAAGCAAAAAATCAGAGGGAAGAAACAAGTTCTTATGTCTAAGTATTTGCAAATTAGTCTGCTGTAGTTGCCACTAAAGCACAAGTGTAACAGTACATATTAAAAAAAAAAAAATTACTAGATGTAGACTACAACATTCCAGACACACCAGATGATTTTATTCAAATTCATACAAGGCTTCTGTCTGAGTAATTTACCCTGCTGAGAAGTGTAGAAGATGGGTGACATTTTTTCAGTTTCGTGCTTTGTAACATATTGAGGTCCCCAAATTCATTTTTCCTTACATTGTTCCTTTGTACTTACTGTGTTTGTCAGAAGAGATGTGTGAATGAAAATAAATCTGAATTCTGCATTGCTTTTGGGGCTTGGTTCAAAGAGGACCTGTAGCCATAGGAGGATATCACCAAAGGCTTCCATCACTTCTAGTTACATCATTAATGAAGACCTTTTCAACATTTTGGTCTTCTGCCTTCCATATAAAGAAAAATAATGAATCGGCCTTTGAAAAAGTTCTGAAATTGCCAGGGATGTAGATATTAATCACTGTTATACCTCCCTACAAGCAGTAAGAAGTGAAATACCATTTAACAGAAAGACTGTTTTATTATATTTACAACAGTGGAACTGGAATATAACTTTTTTATTTAAAAATCAAGCCACAGATTTTTTGATTGCAGTATTTCATACTGAAAAAAAAGAATAATGGAAGCAATTAAGTATTCATAGTCCTGCTCTCACACAAACACCTTCCATGGTGAGCCTGTTTATGCAACTGAGTGTGCCGTACAATTGTTTTTATTACCTTCTTATAAAACAGCCTGTACAAAATGGATTTTTTTATTGTTTCTTTGTGTATTGTTCAGCATGTTTGCATTCTAAATAGCTTTGCCTCATTAAAGCAATTACTGAAAACTTGCTGTAGTTTGTTGCTTCCCTGCCCCCCACCTTCTCCCTCTGAACACTAGAAATATCCATAAAGAGCTCTTGCCCAGCTGGGATGTTCTGTGTCTCCCAAGGCTAGCAGTGGGAAGCTTCATTCTGAGGGAAAAAAAAAAAATCTGTGAAGATTTTCTTTAGCTGGAGCATCAAAACAGCAGTGAGCCTGAATGGAGAGGGGGAGAAAAGTGGCAGAACTCTGCTGGCTCTGGGAGCTCCTGCCCTCCCTCTTTTTGACACAAGGACAAGAAGAGTGGAGATTTCCAAGTACAAGCTTTGCCACATGAGGGAAAGAAATAAAGGCAAGGCAGATGGCTCTGTTATGGGACAAGATTTTGATTCTTTCTCTTATGGGTTTTGTGGTTTTCAAGGGGGCAGGGCCATTCTTCACCTCTGCCCATGATAGTCCCCACCCTCTATCCACATCTAGGATTCACTTAATCAGGTGGAAGGGGCCTCCATTTTCTCCCCATAATAAGGGGGTACCCTTCCCAGGTACCCCTGCTCAGCTGTTGAGGTGTAACACGTGTGTAACTCCTACCAGGGATTTCAGCAATTTGCATCCTACTAGTGGTGAGGGAGGAAGAGAGCAAGCTTCTCTTTAGGGTTGCACCTGGGTGAGCATAGCTACAAGCTGGCTGAAAGTGTGGCAAAAAAAAAGAAGGGCAGAGCTATGCTGTGGAAAGGCCTATGAAGTAGTTTCCAATATTTTTTCTTGAATCAACTTAAAAAAAAACTTATCAGAAAAATGAAGACTTGCAAGTGGAAGAACATACTGAAGATCTACATCTAAAGGTGACCGGGGACACAGATGGCTGAGAGCTTTCTGAGATAATGTCCTGAAATTAGAACATGCTGACTTGTCAAACCTAGAACTTTCAATGGGAAGATGTTCACTTGTTCAATGAGTTTCTGGTCAAAATGAGACCTTCATTTGTTGCCTCAGGGCAGCCAGAAGATCCTGAGTGGGATATTCAGATCCCGAACAGCAGACCACATGCAGGGCTATAATCTCTTTAAGCTGACCGAGGGCCATGAAATTCAGCACCCCACATCCCAGGTGGGTTCTGGGCTGCTGACTGGTTCACAACGAGAATTTCTGCTGTTGGGGATGCTCCAGTTTGCGTAGATGCTGAGACAATCATTAGGCAATAGGGTGAAAGAGCCTGAGCTGGTAGTCCAGGAATTACACTGGTGCTGGGAGGAGCAGATGGAAGTCCAGGATTCTTCCCAGATTGACATGTCATTATTTGTACAAAGTGAAACAGCTCCAGCCAGGGAAATGAGTGAAACCACCCCACACTCCTCCAGCATACTGAACTGATCCTGGACTAGAGCAGATTTTCTTCTTATTTCTATATAGAATTTTTTTTACCCAATTCTTCAACAGCTCCAGTGAGAGCTGGCTGCTCCGAGAAGGCCCTGTTTGAAAGGCCTTGGTAGCATCCTAAGTAGAACAGCAGCAGGGACATTCTTGAAATTGCGAGATCTTTCACTCTGCAGAGAAACCATTTTTCCTACCCAGCTCTAATAAGGAGCAAGTCATTAAAAAATAATAGTAATAAAAAAGAAAACAAATGATTTTAAGGCCAGAAAATTGTATAGCACTACAGCACTCAATAAAGGGTCCCTTTATTTTCAGGAGTACGCTGAAGTAACTAGTGTGAGTCTCTTGATATCTATAGAAATCCTAAACAAAGCTGCAGGGAGAAGAATTAGTCAGCTCTGCAGTATGCTCGGGGCTAACACCGAGTGAGGAAAGCTGTGGTTTTACTGCTCTCAAACAACCCACAGTGCCATACCCTCCCTTCAGATTGCATACCCAGAGAGTGGAGATGCTATGGCTTATTCCTCATCATCCCATAGCCTTTTCGGTCCTTCACTTCTACATGATGGATTTTTAAAGGCTCAGTAATGCAAGCAGTTTCCTGACCCCACTAGCTCTGCTGGCAACCAAGGTGCTGTGATGAAACACATGAGGGACAGGGCCACCTAGGAACGTGATGGGCTTTGTTAGGAAGACATTCTGTGCATGAATGTGGGAAAATTACCTTAATCCTGCTTTCCCATTTCATGCAAACTCACATTTAACTGGAATTTTACCATATAGCATTTTCTAGTATCACCACGAACAGTGAGCAAACTCTCTTTACAAACTAGACAGATATTCCAGTGGTGGCTGCAAAGGGTTACTCCAGAAATCTATAATCTCTCTCCTTTCATGGTGAGTTGTTGCTCATGCCGTTGGCTGTAATCCCTGGGAGGTGCCAAACACCTACCTTTCAGCATCTGACTCCAAATCACTATTCTTTAAATAAACTCCAACTGTAAAACCACAAATAATTCTTTTCTTTATGATCGTACAACTTTGTAGAGAAAATAATTCCCTCCAAATGCCCACACCAGTTCTGAGTTTGCCTTAACATTGTTTTTATTGCAGTTATATTACTTCAGTGACAGATTGTTCAAAACATCTGCATTGTTATCAGAGCTGCTATGCTTTACATGTCAGTAACAAGCCTGTCCTACAGCTTTAAAAACGCTTATGACCAGCATCACCTCTCCTCATCTCAACACGGTCACACTGCTTTGCTGTATCTAACTCTAAAGAAGTGGTTTGTATTTATTTGTTAGTTGTCTCAAAGATTTTGGCAGCTGCCAGTGACTTTTCTAATTCAATAATGCTGCTGCTACAGCATTAATCATTCATCATATCCTGAAAGCAGAAGTGAAGTGATTTAAGAACAAAAGGATTTAAAGAAAAATAAACACATGACCCACTGTGGCTGCTTTAGGGAAAGTAGCAATATATGCATGGCAAAGGCAGTAATGAATAGCATCTGCTTTATCTGTGGAAGAGCAAACAGTTGTAGACATCGATCATTTCTCAAAAAGAGTGGTGTTGACCAAAAACATGGAGGAAAGCCATCCAGAAGCTATTTTGTGCAAATGAAGTGCAGATTTGTGTATATGAGTTGATACCCCATTTGCTGTTTCCTTTCATTAAAACCACAACATTAGCACTGGAAAATGATTATATTGGTTACAGTCAAAGCCACTGTAATGCTCAATTCACAGAGAACTCAGTGAGGGCAGGGGAGGAAAAAAGTAATCCTTCAGATCTCAAAAAAGTGTGCTTTCATGTGCTTTCAATGAAGCCCTAGTGGAATAGGCTCAGGTATCTTATCTTTCCGTACTCTCACTAGCCTATTGTGTAAGTCATTCATTGTGTCCTCAGGGCCATGCAATGGCACAATGTGATTTCTCAAAACACCCTATTACCACCTCGGTTTCCTTGCTGTATTGAGGCCAAATCCTGCTCCTCACAAGAGGAGCTCCAGTGGGCCAAAGTCATTAATGGTGTCTCTCGGCTGGCTTTATCTTGAAGGTTATTTTAGTCCCCTGGCTCCTAGAGGCAGAGCTCTGCAACTTCCCAGCAGCCACACCTGCCTGGAGTCTGCCCAGTGCTTCACACTGACCTTGTCCCATGCTCCTATCCATGCACAAGCAGATGAGTGTCCAAGAGTTGTACAAACAAGTAGTAGGGAGAATGGCTTAGCTTTATATCCTGACATGTTTCCATTTGTGAAGAAGAGTTTCTGTTCAGGCATAAACGTCTGAAATTTCTATTCATTATTCAGTGCTCATGAGGGGATTGCTCTGGTGAGATGCTCACAGGAGGGTGGGTTCAAGGTTATGCCCTACAACAGCAATGTTCAGCCTTGGAGCAGCTGACTGAGGAGCTCTTCTTTTTTCCCTCTTTAGTGTTGTCTTGTTGCTCACTTTCCTTGATGTGAGGAAACTTCTCCCAAGATTACACAAGCTTTCTGTGTTGGGCCTGAGCTTTTCTCTCAACAAAACCAGGAGCAAAACCTCCACTTGCTTCAGTGGCAAGAGATGGGAGCTGAGGCTCCAATGAGCCTACCGCTGTCCAGTGAAACCCCACTCAAATTGCCCTTCCAATCCATCCCTTTCTCTGGGGGTACTCACAACCAGATTCCTCTTGCCTCTCAAAACCAAGCAAATCTCCTACCCAAGCTAACAAAGTCTTTGTTGTCCTGAGCAGCAACTGCAGTACAGTAACCCCTTGCTAATGGCGGGGGGGGGGTGTGTTTAACCTTTCAGACACAGAGACCTTGATGATACTTTCAAAGCAGTGATGTAAAGACTCTGTGAGCCAATTAGTTATTTCGGCTGCCCTCCTCTTTCTCTTGTAAGGTGGCTATAAAGACGAAAGGGCAAGTGAGGTTTCTTGGCATCACTTTTAGGCTCGAGTTAAGTTGGGTGAATGGCTGTTCCCGAGAGCTGAATCCCCTCTTGCCTCCTGTAAAGCTGCAGCCCCATGCTTGAGCATAGCTGGGATTTGGCACGCTAATGCTCTACCTCTGCATTGCTGGGAGAGGCCACTGAAAATATACAATCCCCAGACGGGAGTGATTTAGTGAAATTAAAAACAGACAGGGGGCATTGAAACAAGGAGGTGTCAAATGTTCTCCCTGCCCCACCAAGATTTTGATGTGGCTGCTATGTATACCTGTCTGTCTCCTCTTCACTGCTGTCTAAGTTTGAAAGTTAAAATTCACAGGAGTGGATTTACAGCAAAGACACCCCCTCCTCACAGACACACACATGCACTTTTTATTGTGCGTTATTACCAGTTAATTTCAGCTTCTCCAAAGACAGGAAGAAAACAGCCTACAGTGGGTCTTGGACCTCCAGAGGTATCGTAAAACATAACATCCAAAGGCCTTGCTTGACTCCGTTGCTTCCTCTAGCCCACATGAAGGTATTAATTCACATTGTTTGACTTTTCCAGATGTTGTTGCTTTCCTACTGTAGTCCTTCTAATTTTTTTTTGTTGTTGTTAGAAAATATACTCCAATGCACAAGTGAATGATAATGGTACTTCCTTTTAGCAGAGAACAAGCAAGAGGAAAATCAGGAAGTCAAGATAGATTTTTACAGACCCAAGTAGCGGAATGTCTCAGAATTTTAATGCTTTATTTGAATATATCACAGGGAATCAGAGCATTGCTTGGGATCACAGGAATTAAAGGGGGAGATAAGGAAGATTTTTATTACACAAGGTTTTGGAAAGTTATAAATTCTTTGTCTCATCTTCTCTAGTAGTAGTGATGGTACAGAGTGTGAAACAACAGTGTCACTGAAGCAAACTGGAAAAATTAAAAGCAAATTAATTAACATAGAGTGTAAGTCTACATCTGCGAAGTGATAGGATAACAATTGCATTTCCTTATTAATGATGGGAATAGGAAAAATTCTAGGAGATAGAAGACACAATATTTAAAGCATTAGAATAGTGCTTAGACTACCAGTTTTTAAAAACAGAGGGAACATTTGGAATTCATGGACCACTGGGAATCTTATCTGCACCCATTAACTTAATCAAATGGCAAGTAAAAATAAAATAGTAACGGGAATATGTGAACAGATAAGGTTTGCTGCGGATTTTGCCAAATCGTACTTCCCTAATCTCTGTGAATCTTTGCCTGTGCCCACAGTGGGGTGGACTTCCAGTAAGCCTCTAAGAAAATAAACACATGAAGCTAAGGAAAAAACCCAAATCAACATGCAAGTTAAGATGAATGAGTCCATCAATCAAAAGCAGCTAGACCATAGGAAGAAAAATACTCTTTATATGTCATGAATAAAGATTTATTCACATAGGGTTTGAATGACTAGCTTTTGTCGAAGTAAAATGTTTACCATGGAGATGCTCCGTTTATTAGGATCAGTGTCATTACTTACTGTACTGCTATTACTATATTACTATTACTACTGTTCTTACTGTATGAGTGGGCAGCGTGATGAAAAATAAACAGAGGTTATAGCATTATTTTTTTCACTGTGTGAAAACAGCATTTTGGGGAGGTTCGTGTGGTTACAGACTAACGAGTAATAAAATGACCGCTGAAATTCAGTGTTGATAAAATTTTTATATATACATATCAAAAGGAAAAAAATGCTTTTTTTTCCCCCAAAAGCCCTAAATTTAAGCACTGATTTATAGGGGAATCCTAGCTGGCAGTTCATTGGGGATGCTCTATTAATGTGAAGCTATTAATGTGGATTAAACACCTGGATGGGATTTAATAGGATGGGTAAGGAACAGGACAGCAAAATGCTGTTAGGTAAATCACTACCACCACTTCCCCTGGCACTGTATAGGTGGGACTACTTGTTCTGTCTGCACAAAGAGAGGATGTTTGAAAATGAGCTCAGAAATGACTCTGACTCATTGGTGGAGAAATTGAAAAGCTGGGATTTGGATCTCTTTGAAACGGAGAGAAAAAGAAGAGGACATGATAAAAATAGAGAAAGTAATCACTGTACCCTCTAGTATACAGCAAAAAGTGGACACTTGATGAAAATGAAAGGCAGCTAATTCCATGGCACTAACAGGCAAGTTTCCTGCTCCCTGAGGGATCATGCTGACTCTGGACTGCTTTGCCAGAGGGTGCCACGCAGGCCAGGAGTTAAACAAAGTTTAAAGAAGCACTGAGCTTCCTTTTGGACAGTAAGGCTATCTGCAATTACAATAATGAATGCCAAGAAAAATAACATCAGAGAAAAATATAGGAACTCATACTTCAAGCCAGTCACTCACTGTCTTGGAAATTATTCTGCAAGCTTCATTAGACCATGGCCAGGTCAGGTATTATATCAGATTATTGTGAACTCTGTCAGATACAGGACAGTGAGTAGATGGATCGGGGGGCTGGTCCAGAAAAGCAATTCTCATATTATTAGCCTGCATAAGCTATAAATACAAATTTTTTAAAGACCATATGATAACAACTGAGTGCCAGTTTTAACAGCCATGGCTTTCCTCCTGCATTTGGTGATTCATTTTTATTGAGAATTAAATAACTAGGACTGTGCTGGACTGAAGTTTGAGCACTACTTCTATCTGGAGAGTTGCTGATAAATATATATATATATTTTAGTGTATTACTATCCTCGTTTTAAAATCAGATGGGTTCATTAAATGATGGAAAATAGTTCAGGAAAGACAGGCACCGCTTTAAGCTCTCTGCTTCTCCTTCCTAACTTTTTCTAACACACAGGATCCAGGATCCAGATAGATAAGACACTTGGTATCTTTTATTTTCTTCAAATACTCTGCATTTAAAATACTACTCCAGTGGTTTCTGACAACTGCTTAGGGCAATTTTGCTTAGTCTAGTGGAATGTCCTGGAAACTACTGGCAATGATTTAGCTCCCAAAATTGGAACACATTTAGCAGAGACAGAAAGCCTATGAACAAATAATGGACAAATGCCAGAGTAAATAAATGTGGTTCATGAGCTGTGGTCAGAAATGTCTCTCTTTCAGTATGCAGTGCAAATCTTTTGCCAACATTTACCATAAAGTTATTACACAAAGAAGTTTTTCCTCTCAGTAAGACAAACTCAATGAAAGACTGCTTCTAGTCTAGCAGCCTACCATTAAAGCTGTGATAGCCTGTCATGCCAGGAGAAAACCTGTGTGCAGTGGGCTTGTTTCAAGCTGCGCTTTTGATTTTGTTAGTTGGGCTTCTGTGCAAAAAAAAAAGAGAGCAAGCAAGAGAGAGACTTCTCATGGTTTGAACTGCTTCATGAGACCATGACAAACCACAGGGCAAATTCTGATCCTCTCATCTTCCAAGCCCACCTTTTTGCCTTCTAAAGTCCTTCTGAAGCATTTAATGAGGCTGTCATTATGGAGAGAGGCACTGCAGGCATCACCACTCCCCAGCTGCATCACCTTCCTTTTCAAGCACCCTGTCAGTGGCTCGGAGAGATGAAAGGGCAAATGTAAATTGGCGGCATGCTATTGTTGATGTTTCTTTCTGAATGTCCTTCAACATGTGTTGCAGGACGATTTCAAGTGTTTGCATTGCAAAGTCCCCAATTTTCTGGTGCTTGCTCGTCAGGGGTCCGAGTGGATGGGACTTCTGCTCTACTCTCCCATTGTCTTTGCCATCTTTGGAGGAAGAGACTGATGTCATCTTCACAATTCTGCAGAAGAAACCAAAGAATTCGCAGAGCCACTCTGTATCGTGTAGGAATCCTGACTGCAAAACTAAATGGCCAGAGGTGGCTGGTTTTGGCCTTTCCAGCTGCCAACCTCCCATGCAAGAACAGAAGGAAAAGAAGCTGGGAGGAAGGGCTTGGTCATTCTCAGGCAGTTTGGGGTTGAGCTAACACCAGGGTGCAACAGATGAGGGAACCAAAATTATGTTGTTCTGCTCTGCGTAGTTTCCCTTGTCCTAATAGCTGGAAACGCAGAAACAGAGACTGAATTAACCTCTGTGCGCTGCCTATTGGTGTTAAGCCCCAGAGAGTATCAGCCCAGACACAGTGCCACATGGAGCGATTATCAGCTGCATCCCTTGGCAGCTGAATGAGAGAGCAGTGGTTGAAGACGCGAAGTCTGAATCGTTGTTTCAAACCTTGCCCCACTTCTCCTCCCACACATGTAGATATATACCCACCTACTGTCCCCCAACAGGTAAAGGAGCATGTGAGTTAAAGCGGAAGAGAAATCCAAATATAAATAGTTAATGGGAGTCTTGTAATTTACAACTTGATGAAATCCTTAATAAATATTGTTCTAGCAGTTTCCTGGATTTTCACCACTGACAGGATATAGACAAAGCTAAATCATTTAGGTAATGCCAACCAGAAGCTGAACTGAAGTTACAGGGTTAGAAAACATCCTGCTTTTAAAATTTGGAATATTTCTGTCTATGAAAGCCTCTAAGCCCACTTAAGGGCTCTGTAACAGGGACTGAATGAATTTGCTTTGCTCTAAGCCCATTCCTTTAATGAACATGCATCATTCTGTGCTGTGCCCAGCAGATGTAATAATAGCAATGTCTGGAGCGAGCTTCTGCAAGGCGCCCTGCAATAAAAGCACCTTCCTCTTCTGCCAAGTTAAAAGAGAGCAGGCTGACATGTATTGGAAATGCACGGGCAATATAATGATAGCAAATTGCTTTGAAAAGAAAAAGGTTCTGTGGCGCACATGTCATTTCAATCCCTGTCTATGAGGCAGTGCTTCAGCTCCATCCTTTGTGTCTCTCTCCTCAGACACATGCCCTCCCTCACCCTTGACTTTGGGGAGAGCTCTACCTGCACTGTAGATCAAAAGCACCGTCTTAACTACAAAGAAGAAGAGAGACCATGAACCCATACTGCCCCCCCACCTCAGAAAGGGGCAGCCTTGTTCCCTCCTTCATCACTCTTTTAAGAGCACATTGGAAAAATTCATTCCTTTTGGTCCCTCCCAATGAATTCCTCTGACTGGGACATTCCTGCTAGTGCCTGTTTCCTTGCTCAGCCCCATCTGGGCTGTGCCATGAGGCTTTTGTCACAACAATGGTTCTTCTGACATGGTGACAGAACATCTTCTAACACCCAGGAAAATGGGGCTTAGACATTATTTCTGGGACATATTTAAGCCCTTTGGGAGGTTGCTATTGAAAAGGCCAGGGATGCTGATTATTGTTTCTTATTCTGGAGTCTAACAAATATAAAGATTGTCTGCTGTGCTGAAGAGGAGCTTAGTTTTTGATACGCCAAGTGGACTGCCACCATGGGTCCAGAGCTATCAGGCGTGGAGGGGCAGATCATGTTTTATCGCTCTGGACTCTTTCCTCATCCGCTCTCTGCTTCCTTGTCCCCTGGGCTGTGTTTGTGCAATTCCGAATGCATTTTACAAAGCACTGTTTTTATTTTTCTCAAAACTCTTTGGCTCTTTTCAGCTGCATGAAAAAAAACAATTGCGAAATGGTGTAAATCACACTCATCCACCTTTCTGGTGTGTAATGTGGTCAGAGTATCTGGGCATTGTCAGGGCATTGTAGCACATATCCCAGAGTGACTTTGTTATAAGAAAGGGGTTTAATTTTTTCCTCTTTTGTAACCTTGTGAAATTTCCACATTAAAAAGCAATCACATCTTTCAAACCAGCAATGATTGTGTTTGGCATAATGGCTGCAAACCCCCAGTGTGCAGGGCTGAGCTTGTTTTCACTAAAATGAAATCAGCTTTCAAAATAAATGATCTGCAACAACATTATATTCCTCAAATCTTATAATCCTATTAACAGAGTTGATTTTTTTTTTCATTGCCACCAGACTGACAAGATTGGCCATGTTTCAAGGGGAAGAAACAGAAAGTTGGTTGAGAATTTAGCCAAGACATGTACTGGAAGCCAAGGACCAGCCCTGCCAGGGCCTGTGGTTAGAGCTCTTAACGACTATTGTAAGCCCTTAAATATAATCATCTGTATTTCACCTCCACCTAATGCGCTTCATGTGTAGCATGCTTATCTCTTCGCACAGTCTTTCAAGAGACTCAACAAACAGCCCTGTTTGCAGGAGTGAGAGGCGAGCGGGTTGTCCTGACTCTCCTGATGAATGAGACTTCTATCAAAAATGACACGGCGGTGCCGATGTGGTGAAGGGAAATGTCTCCAAATTAGCCTGAGCAAAAATCTTTTTGCCAGAAGTGGAAATTACATGGTAATATCAAAAGGCAGCTTTACTTATATATAATTCCAGGTTTCTCTGCAAGTATTTTTTTTGGAAGAAAGTCAGGAGGGCTTGATCTTGTGGTGCTTTTGCTGGTCCTGCTCCCTGTGCCCTTCCCACGGAGGGGACCAGGGCCCCTACTCTCGCAGCACTGTGCACCTTGTAGTCACTTTGTGCAATAATTGAGCCAGGAGGAAGAAATCCTTGTGATCATGGTAGACGTTTTAGTTTCCTTTTGGGAGCAGGAGGGAACACCCAGAAAGTGCTGAGACCGTACAGTAGGAGCATGTGAGAGTCACAATTCTCCTGCAACACCTCCCTGGTGATGTCTATTTGGGGGGTGCCCCAGCTGGGAAAATATCCCCCCCCCGCAAACCCCACGTTTCTGATGGGTGAAAGCTCCCATGGGCATGGTGGGTCAGCAGCCGCCAGAGGCTACCGAGCACTGTGGTTCAGCGTTTGCAATGAAAAGGTGTCAGACTACTCCAGCTGCACTTGGGGTGCCCAGCAAAGCCTAGGGAGAAACCTGGGGTGTGCATGCAAGCATCATAGGAGTGAGCACCAAGGGTCAGACGCCCTGGCCCTCCCAGACACCTTTTACTTCAGTGAAACGCTGACTAGGGAATGTAAAGATGGCCTTTATTTTTTAACATTTTCCTTTTATTAGTTGAGAGGGCAAGAGTGGTTTCCTTGCAGATGAGAAGCTGACAGGTCCCCGGAGCCACAGGAAAGCAGGGCTCTGCACAGTAGCCTCTAGTCAGAAGCTGCCATCACAAAGGCAGCTGCTGCCTGTTCGAGCACTGCTGCTCCCCACGTTATTTAGTAAATGGCTTTGCGACAGGTTTATGTGAAGTTTAAACTATAAAGTAAAAACATTAGATTATAAAGCAAATAGGCATAGTTTTCTCTGTTAAAACATAACACCTGCTTGCCTCTTGCTGGCAGCTGAAATGTATTTTTGACAAACTCTGTGATGAATAAATCACTGACATCAGGCCAGACCTGCTACCACTGGAAGCCAGGACAGATGTGCTGTTGATGGTGCTGGGAACCCCTCATTGGCATCACAGTCCTAGTTATTTAAAAACCAGTGCTGAGATCCCTGGCATAATGATGTTGGCTTAAAAATCAGAAGATTTGTAGATCTAGGAAACAGAGACCTTTATTTTATTTGATTTCTGATTTTTAAGCCTCTAGAAGATTAAATAGCTGAGCTTTGCTATATAACCAAGAAAATTCGAGGCTTCAAAAATTAAACAAAGGAAAGCTGATATTCTGCCAGACCATTTATTTCGGGAGCTGGGATTTTGATGGGACAAGCTATCCCAAAGATTGTGACAAAATCTTCAGGGCCACAGCATAACTAGGCCCACATGAGGGTCAAATTGTTCAATCTGGCAAACGTATGAGCTTCTCAGGAATTTTGTGCAAGTTCCTAACCCCGCAGATGTAAATGGGATCTGGTATGTAGAACTGCTGTTAGGTAATTTCAGGACCAGGCTAAAAAATTATTGCAGTCTCTTCCACTATTATGATTTTAATAACTGCAGCTAGAGGTAGGAATTTTCCATACAAATTGCTGTGGGGATGTTATTAGTCTTCCGATAACAAATAAACATCCCTGCTGAGAATAGAGTCAAACTGCATCTGTTCACTGTATTCATTAAATGTCCCTCAAGTGTTAAGTCCAGAATAATATGAATAAGGTACAGATTTGCCTACAGTTTTTCCTGTGCTCTCTGCTTAGGTGTGGGTTCTTTTGTTATAATATAAAGGTGGATTTGACAGCATCCATAGGCATCTCAACAAATCTGCTCTGGACTTCTCTACATTCCAGTTACAGACCTCCTGGTGAAACATCTGTGCAGATTTGTTTGGAAATTACATCTAGATAGTAACTGTTGCACAGTTTCTTTTCTTTTTACAAAAGAAATTTTTCAAACAGCTGTCTAGTTTAAGTATTAAAAGAGTTATTAATTCCAGTAATATCATTACGAATAGCTAGCAAAATAGAGCAGATCCCTCTTCTGGTTTCTGCCCTCTTTTTTGGGAGGTTCAGACCACTAGATATCAGAATCTGTTAAACACTATCTCGCTTCTCCGACTTGCAGAGCAACCCCCTCATCTTAATGCTGGAGGGGGCAGAGCAGCTGCAGACTGCTGCGCACAGAATTAAGCATTTGGATTAATATCTTGCTGAACTGGAATCTTTCTGGGAAAGGCTGGAAATGAGCACTGAAGTACAATGCTGACGGTGGGGTTGTATAATCCTTTTCTTTTCAGAGCTCTTCACCATCCAAAAGAAATATTGTAATAACAAACAAATGTAGGCAGGAGATAATCTGCAAAGAAATCTAGGTGGGATTTGCAGAGGAACAAGGGAGATTGAGATGCACAAGTCTCACTTTTTCTTTGGGGTTGGGTAAGCTCAGATTCTTAAGCATGTAAGGTAATGTCAGTTTATATGCCCGTTTCTCACTATTGAGATTTTACCATAAACAATGGTAGAAAAAAAGTACTGGAATAATTACGAAAAATATACTGACATTTTCCTTTTAAGAAATGTCATCTTTTTTTCCTGAAGAAACAGTTTTCTAAGGCAATTTACTCAGACAATAACAGAAGTGTATTTATGTAGCTGAAAAGATTAGTAATTCTCTTGAGAGAAAACAACAGATTCCATCTACTCATCAGGGAACTACTGCAGCTTGCAGCTTCAGAGTGAAAGAGCAGGATCCACAAGAGCTTGTGCCAGGGAGAGCTGCCTTGCACTGCAGCTCACTGGACTGGCAGCCCTTCTGCAAACCTCGACTGCCGTGTGTATAAGCTAGAAGTGTAACGGCTGGTGTTTGCACTGCAGAAGTGTGCAGTCAGCATAGCATAAACGTATAAAGTGCTCTCCAAACAGGCGGAGGAGGGCTCGATGAAGTTTCCTCTCCAGTTGTTCCAAAGCTCCAGCCAAAAATCCTAGTGGGATTTCCCAGAGGAATTGCAGATCAAACGCAGCAGAGCTGCAGCCAGACGCCAAGGCTGGAGGTACGTGTGTTTGCCGCTCTCTTCCCCGGGCTCCTGGGGTGGACTCTGCTTCCTGTGGGTTAGCTGTGACTGTCACCAGCCCTGCTCAGCCCCTCTCACCTTAGCCTTCACGTGGATTTGCTTGCCACACTTTTCTCTGTCAGCTCTCTCACTACAGTGTTTCATCACTGGAAAGTTTATTTGGGTATTTTTTTAAGGCTCAGTGCCTAGAGCCACTTAATTACATGATAATCTCAGCTTTTGTTTAAAAAGAGATGTGCTAGGCCCTCGCGATGGCAGGGAGAAGACTGTGCATTTGAAACTTCGGGGCTTGTAGAAGACAAATAAGAATACCTAGTGCATATATATTGTATTTCATGGTTTGGGGGTGGAAGACTAGCATTTCATGGTATTGCAAGATTGGCAATAGTGTGTGTGTTGTTTCAAAGCAAGCTAAGGAGGCTTTTTTCCAACAGGACCGACTTTTCCTCTTTTGGCCCTTGTTTATTTCTGGAGCATGATGTGCTTGTGGCTTGGCAAATAAATCTCTCTGGACTGTAGTAATACTTTATTGGTGCATATACAACTATTGGGACAACAGCTGTAAACCAAAAGTGAATTCTTAATTTCTTTTTGTTTTGGCATATAAACTTGATATTTTCTGAAAAGGCAACAGCAAAAAGTCTTCCATTTCTTGGTAGGAAGAATACGGGTAGTGAAAACAAATGCCTCCAAGCAGCAGCCTTTTTAGCTTAATGGCCCTTTTGAGGGTGCATGCCGTAATACCTTTCTATGCTTCCAAGGCCACGTATTTCTTTCTGAATCTTACTCTAGATGTAGGGATTGTATTAGGCCAAATATGATTGTCCTCAGCTAGATTTTATCTGCTTTCTGTGGTAGCAGAACAGGCTTCCAAGAGCTCCATCGAGAGTACTCACTACCTTTCTGCAGCTTTCTCATCTTATGGGGTTGTGTTTTTCTTTACTCCTTCTGTTTCCAACGTGTGATAATGTTTTTAGATGATGACTGTCCTGGTTTGAGCTGAAGCTTCCTTGTTTTGGGAAATAGACAAATAGAATTATTCCATGCAGTACGATAACTCCGCATTTAATTGGTTTAGAGAGTCAGGTGGACGTAATGTTACGTCGGGAGCCTTTAAAAGCAGCAGCTCGGGGGCGGGTCGCTCTCTCGGCTTCCGGGCAGCGTTGCAGAGGGAGAGCTCCTGATACCCTGCTGGCTGACGTCCAGGCCTGACCAGGACTGACCAGGCCCGGCTGAGGCCGACCCAGCGAACGACCAGCCCGAGAGCTGAGGGCTGCACCCCCAGAGATCGCTGAGGATCACAGACTGTGAACGATTCCTGCCGTGAGTCTCGTCTGGAATCGGGTGAGATATTCGAACTTCCAGCTGTTCCGTACAGGGAGGGTTTTTTTTCCCTGCAGTTTCCTTGCCGCGCGGGGTTTCTCCCCACCCCGTTTCGCCGCGAGGTGAATTCTGCTCCCTGCCCGAAAGCAGCTGCAGAGTCTTCACTCCCACCTCGCTGCTGGATGCCTGCCCAGAGCACTGACCTTGAACAAGACTGTTACAGAGCTCTGGTTATCTAAGTCCTCTCTTCTTCGTTTTTTTTTCCTTTTTCTCGGTTTGTGCATATATATATATATAGTAGTGAACAGTTGTGTGGATTTATTGTTTATTAAATGTTTGTTTCAGTTTCCCAAACGCAGACCGAGGTGTGAATTTTCTTTTTTCCCCCTTAAACCCCTTCTGTCTCTAGTGAGACAAAGGGGATCGTTAAGGAATTCGAGGAGTTGTTACCTCGGTCCCTCAACCCTTAACAATGACAAAAGTCAGGTTTTCATTCCCAGCATAGGCGAAGTATCAAAGACCATGTGAGGATGCAGAGGAGGGAGAGGAGAGGCTAAGATTGTGTGCCTTCACATGGGCTCCACACTGAAGAATGACATCAGAAATGCTTCAGAGGGTTTTACATGTCACATTTCCAACTCACAACCTTGGTGAGAGGGTTACCCGTAACTCTTTCTCCATTTGTTGTTGTGATTTCTGTTTTTGTAGATGTCAGGGTATTAGTACAGAGCGGCTTGGTGCTTACTATGTGTAAGTCCTCAGCAGTAAATCTGTTCATGCCTTAGGGCAGGAACGCAAGATCTTTCTTACACTTTTGTCTCACCATATGAGTTGTCACACTTCAGAGAAACCCTTAGGTATCCAAGCATGTTAGGATGGGATCATGAAGGGTTCAAACGATCTAAAGGCCATTGCCCTTTGCTAGACAAGACAGGTACACGTTGTAATTTGCCATAGATATTTGAGGTCCAGTCAACAGTGACCACGCTTCAGCAGCTACAGGCACATAAACATGAAAAAACCCGAAACAACCAAAAGTAACAATCTCCAAGTGTCAACATTGAAGAAAAGGATGGGTATCTTCTGATGAAAAGTTGTACACTGACGTAACAGATCTAGCTGGAGAGAGGACAGCTTAGCTAAGGATGATGTGAACGCCTTAATAGTCCTTATTCTCACATTATCTGCTACCTGCCAGCTGTGGTCCTTTTCGTGAGGAGGAAATGGTTTTACGGTTTCACTCCTTTGCTAGGTTGGCAGTGTCTTGCCCCTCCCTCCCCCTTCTCCCCCCCCCATTTCTCTAGTTATTGACTCTTTCCTGAGAGTGTGGAGTATTGCAAAGACACAGCAGTCATGGAGGGAGCAGTGGATATCTGTGTGGGTGACGCCAGCATTCAAGGGAGATGTGATTTATGGAAACACCCTCTTTTTCCACTGTAGCAGTGGGAGGAAGGCAGACCCCAGCATCACTGGAAAATATTCTGAGAAATCTCAGTAAGTGGTTTCTTGGCCTCAGTGTGGCCTTTTTCCACTTAAAGGTACAATTTGACACTTAAACTATGAATTGCTTGGTTCAGGAATTTTTGCCTTATGCCTTAAACATTGATGGCACTTAATAAAGTGCTGCCTCTCTTCTCCAATCCGCACTTCTTCTTTCTTTAATTGTTGACCACTCTCTCTCAATACAGCTGCAGAACTCATATACCTTCACTCCAGGTAACCCCTGATCACCTTTCAGTCTTCGCTCAGGATAACTTCTTCCTTTGAGCTTTTATTTTTCATTTTCACTGCAAAAATCTGCTGTGCGTGGAAAGTGACAGGATGAAAGGAAGCTGAAACTGAATAGGCATGGTATCAGCTGTGTTGCCTTTTGTTCAATGCTTATTTATTAAAGCCCTCCACATTTAAAATGTAGGGGAAGCTGATGCAAAATGTGCATCTCCTGCACCAGATAACTGAAGACTGCTGGAACCGTAGTAGCTGAAGCTGGGTTAAACTTTGTACAGAGTATGCTTGGTTTTGGGAATGTTTGTTAATTTTGGGTGGAACTTCTCTTCATTTAACATTTAACTGGTTGGCATTTGCTGCTATTCGACTAAGACATCATCTGAGATCAGGATGCCTTGTACCTGACAGAGTATATAAGGAGTCCTCTGTCCCAAAGAGCTTCACCTTTAGATACACAAAGCTCAAGATGGGAAAGGAAACAGAGGAATAAACAGATGCAGAAATTTGTCCTAGAATAAATAGCAGGACAGCAGCAGTGATATGATGAGAAACTAAGTTTCTTAGCACCTAAGTCAATGCCCTTTCCACGGGGCTACACTAATAACAGCAATGAAAAGTCCCGCTAATAAGGAGGTAATTTCGGTATTCATAGCAAGATTAACCAAAACACCATGTCCAGTAGAAATGGCTCAGAATTCATATATACAAAGGGCATGTTTGTTAAAAATTCATGGAATCCTTTTAACCTTTTTCCATTTATGTCTGAATATTAACAGTTGGAAATACACAGAACTAGGGCTTAGCAAGCTAGAGGAGTTAGATTATAGATGTTACTGTGCTCCTTCAATTTCATTAAATGGCATGCAAGGTAATTATCCGTCATTGAGTTTCTCCTCTTCAGAGACAAACCAAAGGGGCTCAATTATTTCTACAAAATCCAAGAGGAGAAAGAAAAGATAGACAGATAAAAAAAAAAAAGTGAGTAACAAAGCCACAGTGTAAGTGGGCTGTTGGAAAAGAACCACGGGCCACACAGCCCTGTAGAAGATAAGCAGTGACTTGACATGGACAGAAATGAGTCTTAATGTCCAGAGATCAGAGTGAGCAGAACTTAACTCTTGAATGTGACAGTGGGAAAATTACTTTCCTCACCTTTCCCCCTCTTGCAGATGAGGCGGAGAAGGACAGCAGATCACTTCGTGGTCTGGCTCACAGAAGGGCTGGGGCTCATTTTCACATGGATGAGTCCCTTTGTGTCTTAATGTTTAGTGCTTTAAAAGGAACTGGCAGCTATATCCTCTGTAAGGACTTTGAAGGCTCTACTTGGGAAAGCTGTGACAGGTGTATGGACTCTATTTGTATGATTTGGTTTTGTCCGGGAAAAACTCAGAGCAGAAACTTGTTTTCAAGTGGCTACCATATAATGAAATTGCTTTTCTGCAAATGGTATTGGTTGCCTTCTTGATCAAAAGATGCATTTTAAAATAAAGGCTGGGTTATTTTGGGGGTGGGGTGGGGGCACAAGTAAAGCTTTAGGCTATTTCCGGATGACCACTGTATTAAAAATACTGAGAGGAAAGTGGCAGATTCTGAATGTGAAGTTTCAAAGAGCTTCTTCACAAAGGAGAGCTATCACAGTTTGCCTGTGAGGAAATTGGAGGGGCAGGGTATGGCCACCTGAATGCAGCTCCGTTTTATATGTCTTTTCCCTTTTCTTCTGGCAGGTCATTAGTCGTGATGACAAAAGTATTTACCAGATAACCTGAAACAGGCAATGGGGAGGAATTTGACAATATTTCTAAATGAGGTGTCTTTCATCTGACCCCCTTAATTTGCCCAGGACACCTGATCAGAGCTGCCTGTGCTACGAGGACAACATATCAGGAAAAACTCCTGTGTTGGCAAAGGGTGACTGTGGCGATATCTCACATGCTGGGACGGAGCATCACTCTAACACCAATATGATGTGCAGCAAAAAACCCATTTATTTCCGACAGTGCTCTTCTATTTATAGACAATAGATTCTTGTTCACGTGACTGGTTACATAGCAATTGGATATGTTCCTTGTCACACAGACAGCATGCATCTCTTAAGGCACTGTGATTGGATAGAGGAATTAGTTCACGCACAGTTTACAATTGGCTAGTGTTAATCAAACAGAGGCTAGTTAGAGATATAGTTTCCCACACGATAGTGTTGCAGCTGGGTTTCGGCTGCTAAGTTTCCCAGAGAGAGTAGCATATTTTTCATAGTTCTAATTTCTGCCAGAAAGATACCAACAGGTGACCTAGATGACTCACAGCTATTCTTCCCTGATGTGTTTGGTCATTCTGAAGCATACTTCTGAGCACGCTTGCAGCAGTGCTAAAAGCTTATGCATGGACAGAGCAATGTGGGATGTTTCCATGCTTGGATAGCACAGTACGGGGATGTGGGATGAAGATGCTTCAGAAATATGGCCCTTTCTCCAAAGGACATGAGCCTCTTGTAAGCCCCCCTGGCACACCAAAGCATTCTGGCAGAACTTCAGAGCATGAATTTATCTCCTGAATAAGGAGATGGAGAGAAGGTTGCTAACGTCATCTGAGTAGTGAAATCAAACACAAGTAGTGGTAAACTGAAGAAAATTCTCCTTCTTTCATATCCTGTGTTCCTTGTGGATATTTGCTCTGAGACCACTTGTTCATCTGCCTTTATGAATTATCATGTAGATATATGACCTTGAAATTCTGGTTTGAGGACCTGACCCCACCATTTGTACCACTTGAAGAACAGGCTCATACTGTCCTCATAGCTAGAATTAAAGCCCATTTCAAAAAAATGTGTCCTGCTCAAGTTACGTGTTGCACTCCTCAATATTTCAAAATAACGTATTTTCCATAAGGAATCAGCTGAACCCACTCTAACAGTGATCACTGTATCTAAAATATTTACCATGGAAAGATTACTAGACCACTAAGAAGAAGGGATTCAGTTCAAAGGCTGAGCTGGTATGTGTTCAGATTTCATTGTGTAAGTATAAATATCCTGTGAATGCTTGAACCCAAATTGTGAAGCTTAGTGAGGGCGGCTTCAGGTTCCAAATCTAGAACTGTGTAGGAATTTCATGGCTGGTCACTCTGGTTTGCCCAGGCCTTGTCATTCTTCACAGGGGAGTGAAAATCAAGTGAAAAGGGCAGATTTTCATCTCAGATGCCTGCAACAGCCCTTGCCAGGAAGAACAGGCTTGTGGCTGTCACAGCACTCCGGAGATCCAAAGACCTTGGTTACCCTCCTAACATTTGGACTTTGGGAAGTTGCTTTCTCCTTGAGTCAAACTCTGTTTACCCTCTCTGAAAATGGGAGGTAGTACTTCCCTAAGCAATAAGAGTGAAGTCTGTATGATATTCAGTTCATCATCATGGCTTGGCTTCGCGAACAAAGATTTGGGAAGGGCTTTACCCACGCTTACTGCAAGGGCGCTGATGGCTGAAAAGGCCAATGCGGGATAGGCAAGACCGGTTGCAAAGAGCACACCAGAAGGTCTCCTTGGGTGGTATAGTTGAGGCACGGTTCTTTCTGCGCTGTCTTTTCTCCTCGAGACTGATTCTACGTGTGCTCTCAAAGGAGGCAGCAGCGTTATGTATGGTGTGTCTCCAAATCTCCCGACTGGAGGCCAGGGTGGACCACTGATGGTGGTCAATATGGCCTAGGCTGAGGTATTGTTTCAGGGAGTCCTTATATCTCCTCTTACTTTGATAACAACTGGAATTTTAAAACCAAATGGAGAAAAAAACCCATATAGTCTTCTTAGTTTAAGCATAACTTTCTGTATCCATACTACTTGCTTGAAGCTAGAACTCTACAGAGAAGCCAGACAGGGTGGTCCTAATGTGATAATTTTGGGTTTCTGGTCACAAAAAGTTCCTTTTCTTTTCCAAAAAAAGAGTATTTTTCTTAATGAATTGAAAACCAGCCATACAAAGACCAACATTCCCTAGTGTTTGCATTTAAAAAAAGAGATGTGGTCATAAAATGCAGATGGCGGGCAGCTTTCCTGTAGTCACAACTCAGCGTATTCAAAGCACTAACATATGTTACTTGCTAAAATCAAATACCTAAGTTCAGATCAGTTCTAGCTCAAGACTGCTTTTATTAGTCCTTGAAAATGACACCTTGTTCATCAGCTCTTAAATATAATTTTAAATAGATTCCAAGTTAATCTGAATGCTGTAAGATCTCTCAATTTCCTTTGAGTTGATTTTTCTCCTACATTCAGATTCCCCTCTAATTAATATTTACTGTTACTATATCTGTTTACATCCACGTTTTCTGACTGTCAGTGACCGAGATGATTATTCCTTTTTTGTCTACTGGGTCAGCAGTCCCATCCTAATTGCTTGGTTTATGTCAACAGTATTTGTGATGCCTGTGTGGGCTTCCATCCCAGCGCTGCTCAGGCCCACATCATTTAAACTTCTAACATCAGGCAAAGATGGAGCCATTATAGCCAGTAATGCTAAGGCACAAATAAGATTAAGGTAATAAATATCAAATATCAAAGCAGCTTCAACACAGCATATATCAGTCATGGAAAGAAAGAATTTTTCTGATTCATCAGCAGCTCCAAAGAATAAAAAGCCTTTCTGACCACTTAAATGAAATATTCTGTTTGATCCCCAAATGAACTGTTTTATTTTGAAATTGAGATTTAAAAAAATGTTTTCAATTTTATTTCAAAGAAAGTTGAAAGGCATCTCAAAACAAAAAGGTTTTTTTGTAAAGAAACACTGAATCCTTGATTTTGAAAATGTTACAACACAAGATTTTCGTTTTCAGGGATTTTCTCCCCATTTCTATATGTGAGGATAAGTCGGTGAAATAGGACATTCTTGGAAAGTCTCAGTGTTGACAAATCTGCATTTTTGTTCCATCAGAGTCCTGATGAAAAAATATTGCCCACAATTTCCTAAATCAGATGCCATTTCTTCACTTTTCCAATAACCTTTATATTTTAAAGGTGAATGCACAGCTTTCCTCAGGAGGAAGACAGCCCTCAGCAGGACAATCTTCTAAACACCACCATGTTCAAATCCAGGATGGGATGTTCTGCACCACGAGCTATCAAGATTACACTGACTTTGTGGAAATGATAGAACTCAAACTAGGGTTTAAAACAACACGATCGTTTCCTGTCAATGCTAGCTCGTTGAAAATGTTTCATATTCTAAAATCAGGCAGGTAAACCTTCAGCTGATGTCACCAAAGTTTAGCTGAAGCCAGTCTGGTTTCCCGTTGTCCTTAAAGATCTGCTAGTGTCACCAGACCTTGGTAGGACAGCAGTGCAGTCTTAGACTTGTAACTGTCAGTCCTTCTTATATCTCAGCTATAGGGAGCTTACAGAGGGACACAAACCCCAGGCTACTCAAGAAACGTAAGACACTGCAGCATGCTCACCTCCTTGTAGATGATTAACCTCCTAACTAGGTCTAATGTAGCTGACAATCAAATTTGAGGATTCACTCTTTCTTGGCGTTGCACTGATTACTTTCTTTGAAATTAAACTCATTTTGAGACAGGATTGGTTCTGGATTTTCTGGGAGTTTGGCAGATGGAGAAACATTGTTTTCCTTCAGTGTCTTGAAGAACAGAAAGGCATTTCCTAAGGATGGAGTGTTAGATACTTTTTGATACTGAAAGCCAAGCTGAGGGCGTTACTGAAATAAATCATGGGTAAATAAGTAGTAAAAATCACAGTTGTATGATTGGTATGTAGTGTTTTTCTTCTGGAACCCTCAAAGAGAGAATCATGTCTAACCCCGCTCCTCTGCAGAGGCAATGCTTTCACAGGGTTGTTTATTCCATGCATTTGTGGAGGTGTGGATGTTCTACTGCAAGGTTTGAAGAAATTCTGTAGCAATCACACTCATCTGGCAGAGCGACAGGCAACAGCCGCCTTTTGTATTTGTTTCTTTCTCTGTTTCCAAGATGAAATAATTTATCTGTAATTATTGTAACATTGGTATCAGAAATTCCAGTGTGAAGAAGATTTATAGACAAATGTTTTTATCAACTTTTGAGTGCAAGAAATACACCCTATGCCATTGTGTCCTTTGCCCCATTACAACTCCACCTCTCATCATCCCTCATGAATAGATTTGGTTTGGTGCTGAGCAGTCTGAGAACAGTAGCTCTGATCTGTAATTTCTGAATGTGAGCAGACAGTATGCCCAAGTACTTATGGGTTACAAACTGGAGTTTAGGTTTAATATCCAATTGGCACACTATGCAGCCTATTATGTAGCTTAATTAATGTTCAGGTCATAGTCCCCTGAGATGACTTAGATGCCCCAGAGAGCTTACACAAGGTCAGAGTTGTGAATCTGAATCTTCTCAGGTTGAGCAAGCTCCGGTGTCTAGGTCTTTCTCTTCCTGAATGACTGCTAGGCTGGTGCTATCAGCATTTCCTCCTCCTTTCTTGTCATCAAAAAGAGATGTGTGTACACCAGCCAAGTCACTCTGCCTCATTCCTGAACCAATACAGGCATCGATACAGGAGGGTGAACTGCCACCTGAGAGCTGTATCTTCTGGCTGTCTGGGAGAAGGACACTGCTTCACGTGTGCCTCTATCTTTGGCAGCTGCAGCTGACCATACCAAAGCCTTTCACAGCTGTAAGTTTGATCATTAGAGTCTAACCTGGCACCATGGATTTCATGGCTGCAGCTGACTGACCGCTTGGTTGTTCAGCAGAACAGGACTAGGTTTCCTGGTGCTTTTGTTCCTCTGTGGATTAAGCCCTAAGAGACTATTTCTAGGTCGGAAGTTGCATTCTGTCAATCATACACAGCTCCTAGCTGCGTAAAAAGTGAGAAAGAAGGACACATGGAGCCTCCCCAAATCCACGTGTTGGCATGTACTTTTTCATTGCTGAATATCAAAGTACTCAAAGTTAATCCTGCAACTCTTCCTGCAGAACAAACAAGTCTCTGCGTCAATTGTGCACACGGAAAAGAATCTCTTCCCCTCCAAAACGGGTAGATGTTTTACAGTAGAAACTCTGCTAGACACATGCACACACATCCAGCAACCTACTGAAATTAGAGAACAATGACAAGGGATATATATATATATATATATATATATATATATATATATATATATATATATATATATATATATATATATATATATATATATATATTCCCCTCCTCCCTCCTTGCCTCTTGGCAAAAGAAGAGAGGGTGGAGACAGACACTTCGGCTTCATGTTCACCTAAAAGCCCTTTCAAAAGTTTGGCACATTGAGTAACACAGAGGCAACAGTTTCTGTCTTCATTTCTGCATGTTGACAGGGAGAGAGGAGAATTTTAACTGGATCAGCTCGTTTCCTGTGGCAAAGCGCAGTTTACTTGGGTGTAGCAGAAGTGAGGTGGATGCACAGCCGTGATTAAGGGTTGCTGTGACAGAGGGAAGAAGCAGCGAACTTGGCTGTGTTTTCACGTGGATGAACTCCTAACTAATGCTCCAAATCCCAAACTGAATCCAAACATGAGGTCACCACATTAAAACAGCATGAGGCTCCAGGTCTGGCTCACTCTACACTGTGATGCACGAGTGGAAAGGCATGAGAGCTCCAAGCGACAAGGAAAAGGACAGTTTGGTGAGATTCTAGGCAAAACTACTTCCACACAGGGCCTGTTGACAAGGTCTATACCACAATGTTCTGCCCGCCTCTGATTCTCACAACATTTCTCCTCTGAAGGAAGATTGTATTATTTTTTTTGCTTGGACTACTCAACGTTGACCTTGTAGAGTGTCCTACCGTTCTGAAGAAAAGGGCCAAGCACAGGAAGCTGACATGGTCTAGGGGAAATAGAAGAAAAACTGGTCCCTGAGAGGAAAGCTGCAGCACACTGTTTTCTTCTAAGACCAATTTGCCAAGATGGAAATATTCTGGAGGCAAAGGGATTACACCACACATGAACCTGTCTTGCTGTGTTTTGTAAAAAATAGGGTGTGTAGAGTACAGCTGCCTTCAGGCACGTTCAGCCTGCAAAACCTGTTCATCTTGGTAGAAAATAGGATTTACTGCCCTCAACTGCATCACGAGAGATCTGCTCCCATACAGTGTAGTATTTATTTGTATTATTAAAATTAATTTCTAACATTTCTTTAAAATGTATATACATGGAAAGAAATCCTTTTCCTGCCTCAGAAAGTGTTGAAGAAAATCCTGACCACAGTTATGTGAAGCCAGAGTACAATGAGACTTACTGTGCATTTTCAGTGGTGTAAGATGGATCTAGTTTCTTACATAAACTTCACACAAAATTCACTGATGTGTGAGGCCCAGTATGACTGTTGAAAATGGAGCATCTGCTACTGCCAATTTAAATATATCTGCATGCATCCATACATAGACACTGAAATAATGATTGGTATTTATGACAATTTAGTTTTTCTTTAACGACTGAGTTTCTCTGTCCCTTTTAATGGTGTGTGAACAGCACCAATAGCAAAAGTTCATACTCCTGCTCAGTGATCATATTACACTTCGTTATTCCAATTGATGCCAGATACATCTGCAGATTAAAAGCAACCTTTAAACTATAAATAACCTCTCCATCTCTCTTATGATAATTCAGTTATTTGCATTTTGTTCACTCAGACACATCACATAACATCACAGATGTAATTTTTTTTGTGTACCACTTCAAAATTTGAATGTCTGTCAAACTCATACAGCAAAGAACTACTATGGCTTGGAAAACACTATGCAAATGGATAAAGCTCCAAATATGAATATCTGGCCAATTCGGCTTCTGCTGTCTTGGTCCCCAGCTCTCACATGAGGTTCCTTTGTGATCCTTTGTGTTTTGAGCTGTGGCGCTGAGATCATCAGGTGCACTTCCCATAGTGACTCATGGATGCATTTGGACCCCAAGGGAGGAGGTGAAAGGCGAGAATGAATGTGCTGGTGTGCGTGTGTATGTGCACAACACAATCCGAGGCACACAGTGTAGGTGATGAAGCAAGGCATGCAGGCTGTCCTGCAGAGTCACCAAGGATGGAAGGCTCCCTGGAGGATGGCTGGCCACAGTTGCCTACCTTAGGTGTATTGAGGCATCATTGCCTGTATGACCAAGACAGCTGGTATGCTAACATGGGCACTTGAGATGCATAGGGTTTTATGCTGGAAACAACTCCCGTGAGAGCCCTTGGAAGAGGAAAACCAGCAAGACACAAGCAACTTCAGGTGGTTGCTTTGGGTCCTACTCATCTGGGGTTCTTGAGAGCCTGAATCCCATGCCTTGCATCCCTCCTTGGCAAGCTGCTTCTCATTAGCTGTTTTGCAAAAGCTGATGCCTCTCTCAGCATGCTGATGGGAGCAGATGCCTTTGGTATGCAGGGATGGAGGATTACCATGGACCAACAAGCACAAGACAATTTGCTCCATTCTGGGTCTCCGCATGGACTTAGTCCTAGATGGAAGCACTGCTTTCAAGGGAGGATTTGGGACAGTAGGCTTGGAAGTGAAATCCTCATCAGGAGAGCTGGAATGCTAAACAAAGTAGTGGGTGGTGCTGAAAACAAGGGCCTGGAGATGGGAGTTTCACAGACTTTTAGAAGAATTTAAGATTTAGCGTTGTCATTGCAAATATGGTTAATTACATTGATTTGAACTAACACTAGAGTTGGTGATCTTTCACCAACTAAAACTAGTGGTAAAACTCCCTGTCATTCAGTAGCGCTGAGAAACCACCTCACCGATACACAACTACAATGCATTTTCAAAAGCCAGCGTGTCAGACTCCAGAAACCCAGCTGCGTCCTTGCCTGTGTCCCAATCAGTAATTTTAACCCAAATGGCATGTCCTATAGTTGCAGCTAAATCTAGACTACTGTGTGCTTTAAAGTAAGGCTGTGCTTTTGGAATTATTTGAATAGTGGCAAAAAAGAAATTAATTCAGCTCATTCTCATATGCCACTTGGCAGGTGGGACGACAGGACTGCAAAGGTACTTGCAGGGTCACAGAATCTGACTCTGCTCAGTTGCGGGCACCATCTCCAGCTCCTTCACAAAAAGGGAACATCCAAGTGGTACACAGCATTTGAAATAAATTCTCACCAGGGACGTGTAAAATGTCATTAATACACCTTCATGTCCTTTAGCCACTAGTTCATATGGCTTCTGTGAACACAGGTAGGAAAAGAATCAGATCATTGATTTGGAGTCAGCTTGCAGTTGACCGTGAAATTAAATGTAAACTGCACACAGATACTTTGGGTAAATTTGTGGCATTTGATAATAGTTAGTTTCTGTCAATATTTCTGTTTCAAAAGTATTTAGGAGATGGGTAGGTGAAATCTTGCTACTTACATAATACACTGAACAATAATATATCTCTATCATCATCATCATGATATTAAGACTTGATCATATCTAGCATTTAAAATGATCGAGTAACAATTATTCAGATGCCATTATATAGATAGCTTCTTGAATAATCTATAGGCAGTGAAGCTCTTAACAGTGGTAAGAACCTAAGATGAAACATGTGTGCCCATAAATAGTCACGACGAAACCTTGACTTAGTAAGCATTACTAAGTTGCATGGTAGCAGGTCAGCTGATAGTGGGAAGCAAGCTACTTTCGTATTGGCAGTCAGTGTTATGGGCATTAGCCCACCGGCACAGATTCACGTACCTTCTCTCAAGAGATCCTCCCTGGCCAGCAGGTTCTGTGCCCTGCTGCCAGACGGTCCAGCGTGCACTGTCAGTTGGCATACATGCAGACGACTCTTACGTGCAGCACATCCAGTCACTCTGCATGCAGGGAGCCATGTGCTCCATGGCCCTGCCTGGTGTCCTGAACGTTGCACAAGGCTCTGCAAAAAAGCACTCTGTCCTGGTTTGAGTTAGAACAGCACTAATCCTGTTCAGTGGTTTCACTTTCCAGCTCAGTCTCTGCTCAGTGACGGCACTTTCTGAAGTTAACGGCGTATCTTTGCAGACAGTGTCTGCTTCTAGCAGTGATAACGCTTGATGTTGACAGTTACTGCCAGGGGTTGGGGTGCAGAAAGGCTCTGGCTTGTACTTGCTCCTGTGCAGACCAAGGTCACTGCTCAATCCTGTGTGCCACGGTGGGGGTGCAGTAAGTGAGAGGCTGCACCTGTGGGGAGGAGCAGACAGGACAGGTGACCCTGAACTGACCAGCAAGGTGATCCATCCTATAGACATCACATTCGGTATAAAGCTGAGGGGTCACAAGGCTCAAGCTCGCTTCAATAGCCAGTGTCCAAGGATGACTCTGTCCGTTCTGCCTTCAATCCCAGGCCATGCATTCCTGAATCCAGTGCTGGAACCCAGCTCCTGAATCTGGTTCCCATCTGCTGCTGAGTCCAGTCTGGGAGTTCCCCAGTGCCTGCCCTGCAGCATCAGTGGTGACAGTGACGTGATTGCCATCAGGGTGATTGGATTCATTATTGGGTTTGTATATATTTAATTTTATTATTATTATTCTCATTAAAGCTGTTTCAGTTTTCTTCTCCAATCCATAAGTCTCTCTCCCTTACTCCTTTTCTTTTTCCACTCTGTGGGAAGAGGGGGGAGGGGGTAATAGAGAGCGTCTGTCATTTTTCTAGTGGCCAGCTCAGTCCTAACCCTTGACATGCTCAGAGGTAGCACCCCAGCATAGCCTGGCAGTGCTGGTCACATTGGGAGTCAAATTACTTGATTCCCTGCTCGCTTGAATTAATGGCAAGTGGATGGTAAGTGGTAAGTGCATATGGAGATCATCAACACATTTGTTTCAGGATACAAATCCACATCCCAGAACATGCTTCATAAATGAAGCTATATGTAGCTGAGTGGTGGGACAGAGATGTGGTGACAGGTAGTATGGAATAGTACTGCAGCACAGGCTGTAGGCTTGGGCTTACGCATCTGTGATGCTACGAATGGCTCTGGCATGTGAGCAGACATCCTTCTGAACCAGAGTACCCAGGTCCTGTGACTGTGCTTGAAAAGAAGGATTCTTGAGCTGAGAAGACTCCTGCAAATGGAGAAGTCTGCCAAGCTCTGCCTGCCTCTCCAGTCAGTATGAAACAGCTGCAGAAGCTGCAAGATATTTCCTTTACTCCAGTGGCATCGTCTCTACATCACTTACTTTCTCTTATGTGCACACATCTATGTTAGCATTCAGGAATAGGGCATCCTTGGTGCATCCCTTCCACTCCTTCGTGGTTTCAAATGAAAACCTTTGCCTCAAGCACAGTGACTGCTTCAAATGCACGTCTCCTTCCTGAAGGATGACTGAGTGTGATGGGACGCTGTTTGCACTGGGAAGTGCAAATGTTGGAGAGGGCAGGGGCAAAAGGAGGCGGACACTTGGCACAACTATTTTCTTTTTTCCAACCTGTCTTCCTCTTCAGTGCTGGAGCTCAGAAGTGTTCATTAGAGGGAAAACCGAGTCATTTTCTCTCTTTCAGAAATTACCTCGAGTTGTCCATTTTGCTATCAGTGATATTTCCAAGCAAAACTACAGGTGAGTCTAAACCTCAAGAACCACTGGACTGACCCAGTCACTGCAGTTGAAAATAACAAATCAATCATGTTTCAAAGCTCAAAACTGATTGTGTTTCTAAATTCTGGCTTGTTTTTGAGTGGTCCTATCTGTTTATCAATTTAACAAAAAATTGATATGTAATCAAGTTGTAACAGACCATATGATGCAAAAGGATTTCAGCACTGTTCCTATCCCACTCTCTAGGGCTGAAGCATCCCTTGAATAGCTCATGGGCAGCACACAGTCCGTTCTCCCACAGGATCTGCCAGGTTCACTGCATTCCCCGCTACCCAGTGTGACATGGAGATGTGGCTCACATCACAGAAGGAGGTAAATGGGGAAGTTTGACTCAGAAAGACTATATCAGTCTCTCTATACTTGGGACTTTCTCCATCCAGCAGGACGTGGCTACTCTGTTAGGACTTCACTTGCATTCCTGATGCCAGGAAACAGTCTGCTGTGGAAACATGGAATATGCGGAAACACCAGCTCGATCAGGAATTCACACAGCTAGTCAGGGACTCACCGTCTCTTCCTGTGAGAGGTGGGTGAACCTGTACCATGAGCTGGGCACTGCCAAAGCACATGGGAACATGGAGCTGCGTACTCTCACCAGAGCCCATCTAGCCATCATGGGCTCCCCATCATCAGTTTTATAACTCCTTCTCCCTTTACCTGTGACCATAAATTGTTTCATAACAATGAAATTGTTTATGCCTTTCCTGTAGGGATCCAAAAAAAAGCAGCACCTCCAGGTGCAAAACAAGGTGGAGGGGATGAAAATAGCAGAGTAAGAAGCAGCTAGAGAAGCTACAGGGTGCCCTTTCCCTGGTGGGCTCCAGCCTACTCTTTGGAGAAGAGATAGGCTAGGAACAGTAAAAAAGATGTTTGAAATTTCTGTGATGTTTGTCGTCTTTGTGGTAAAACTTAGCAAGGGTTTACACCAATTGTCCTCAGAAAGATTTACAGTTTCCACACACTTCTGTTTTATTTTGTGATTTGTGGTGGGTATTGTCAGCTTCACAAATTACGTTAATAAATATTACAGCCACAGGTCCCTCTGACAGTATCATATTTCCATGTGTTTCCATTCTCTCACATCTCCCAGCAGCATGTGACGTTGTCTGGGCGTGCCAGCAGTGGTTGCCTCCAGCTCCTCTGACCTCGGTATCGGGGTAGTCAAGAAACAGACCATTGAATATTGTGAAACCGCTGTCTCATTCTGGGAAAGCATCTGTAGAAAGCATCTCAGGAGAATGCCCTCCAGGCTCAGTCCTTGAATTTTTACATCATTACTAATGCCGATATGACTCCGGTGACAGTAGCAGGAGCTACTGATGGCAGCGGGAGTCTTCACTGCTGCGGCGTGTCCTGGTTCATGCTAGGTGATAGAAAAGCAGGAGGGCTAAAGACCTGATTGCACAAGCCTCCTGCCATCACTGCAGAGACATCTGCAGCCGCAACCATGCCATATTGCAGGGGAGCTAAAAAATGCTGAGTGGAGGTTCCTGGAGTTTGCTGTGCATGCACAGGTCTGGCCAGCTGCAGTAAGGAATGTCCACGTGTTGCAGGCACTACTTGAGATGCAAGCCTCGAAGCCTGGCTCATGGGGCAAAGTTGTTCCTGAACCTCTCTGGAGGGGAGGTCAAATGCCTAAATGTGGCCCCAAACTCTCACCCACACAGTCCAGATAGGTGGGATATAAAAATATCTAGCAGCAGATGACATGAGCTTGGCTTTTTCTGAGCTCTTGGCTGGTGAGCTTGGGCCAAGAGGTACAAGGGCCAGAGTGGACATTCGCCCTGTTGCATCCTCCCTGGTAGGAAGCTGCAAAAGAGAAACCTCAGCAAACCACGGTCAACTTCTAGTTAGACTTAACCATTGGTTTTACTATCTTAGGCACTTCCTTGTGCATGGAAGTTGATCCTGCTTTTCTGCTTTGCTTCTTTTTTTAGACAAGTACCAAAGTGAGGGAGTATAGGTTTCCCCACAACTCTTCCCAGTGATTGAAATGGAAATTGAGATTTCTCTAATTTTTTACAGTCCCTGTGTCTTCTAAGTACATAGGAATGACATTTTGAGTGGGATATCTATCGTGGCCCTGATTATTTATATTCATTGCCTAGTTATTTTTACTTGCTTCTGAATTTGTGGGCTAATTACACAGGCACACACACAGAGACAGAAACCACTTTGGCTCATTCTCAGAGATAAAGTAACCTAAAGCACACATTACCAGCATGCTCAAAGGTTTGCTCTACCATTTTTCTGACAGATCTTTAAAATAAAATGGTTTAATGTGCCTACAAGTGAAAATATGGAACCACCGTAACAAGAGTTTCCGTGCTGAAGGCAACCACATCACACCACCTTTGCATGTCTATCTGAAGCTTCAGAAACCACAGCCTTCCTCCACGTGGACACCGACATACCACATGGCATTTCTCACATCGAAGTAGGCATCAATCCTCTCACTTCGACACGGTCCTGCCACTCTTGCCCACTGATTGCATTTAAATGGTGCTGCTTTTTTGATTGCATCATTGACAGAGTACCTGGGCAATGCCAGAAGG
>NW_010411209.1:17511-22238 GCF_000710305.1 Buceros rhinoceros silvestris | reverse complement strand
AGGAATGTCCATCTATGTGGGAGACTTTTTGCACTGGGAACGTGCCAAGAGTTTCCCTTGTCTGACTGAACTTGGATATGATTTTCTACCTTATCCTTCCTATAGAGGCAAATATCTTTTTAACCTTGAGGGAGTCTGGCCAAGGAATCTAAAAGCTTTCTATAAATTACACATTTGCTGAAAAATATTCTGGACCATACTCATGGAGGAGAAGTCATGGTGTGGCTATGGGAGAGCATGGGTGCCCCCAGCCAGAGGGGAGCCGCTGTCTGGGAGCAAGTAGGGAGCTAGAGGGGAATGGGGTGTGTGGTTAACCTTGCTTTTTAAAAGCCACTTATTCAGTGGAAAACATGAACAGGGTTTTCAGAAGCTTATGAACATTATTTAAGAGAGCTCTGAGAGATTTTCCTTCTTTATAAAAGAAACACAGGTCAGAAACTTGCATTCCCTCCACCGTGTCAGGTTGTTTGGAGTATGTGACTCGAAGACAGAAGGGAGGGGACATTTGTATCCTGAAATGAAAAGATATCAGTATTTTTGCAAATAAATCACTTTTAGAGTGTAACATCACATATACACCTATATACCCACACTTATATACTAGCTGAGATAGGGCTTAAGAAATAATCATATAATGGAAAAAAAAGATGCCCTACTTTCACAGTTTGGAGTTTCACATCCTTTGGAAGCTGAGGATTATCTGTTTGAAGCATGGCCATGGCACACTGGCATTTATTGGCCACAGACTGGCCTATTTTGAATCATAGTGCAGTAAGTGTATGCACATATAAAATATTAATATAACATATTTTTATCTTTCTGCACCAAAAAGCTTACCATTGCTTTGCCTCTGGATGTTATCTTCAATTTTGAAGGGTAAATACTCCATGTTTTTATGTGGCATTGGCCAGGCAGGAGGTTCTGTTTCCTTCTCTGACCTGCCCTTTCTCCAGGGCTAGAGCACGCCTGCTGTGATGGCTGCAAGGGCTCACATGTCCCCTCTCTGCTTCCGGTTTTGCTTTCTACTTTTTTCCTACCTAAAGTATGCTGTTGTCCTTGGGGAACCAAATAGCTCCTGGTTGCATCCAGCTCTCCAGCTGGCAGTGCTAGGGCAGAGATGCTGTTACTGATCTAGCACAACCAAAATGTTCCTAGCAGTCACCACTGCAGGTAGAGCACAGCAGAAGGGAGAGGTTAGTGGGAAAACACAGCTCAGGCTGCAATGGGTCTGCTAACTAACTGCTTAGGAAAAGGTTACAGGATATAGTCATGAAATGACCTCCATGGTGTCTGTGCTGTAACCTCACAACTGCAAAGCCATACTTATGGTGAATACAAGTTCAGAGACACCCTTGGAAGATTTGGATGCAGAAAGACTGAAAAAACAAAGGAAAAAGTCCCCCCAAAGTTTTGTTTTCTAGCATACAATTTTTAACCCGTAAAATCTGAGTAAGTTTAATATCTCACATCAAGGTAAAAGGAACTTGCCTTATCCCCAATATTAGGAAATGTCAGGAAAACTCAATCTCCAGACAGTGCTGTGACATTTTGAAAGCATTTTCATGGTCAGAGTTTACTTCTACATCTAAAATTAACTTCAAAGCAATTCCCCCCTTTTTGAAGAAACCCAGGCTTTGGGTTCATATTTACATAAAAGAAGGCAAAGGGTCCTAGCACTTCCCAAAGCAAAGGAGATTAAGTTTTTAAAAACTGCTTTATGAGTCATGAATTCACGGCCTTCCCTTGATCTGTGTGTGCAGAATAAAAAAAATGGCATACCTAGCTTGGAAAGATCTTTTCACATGACAAAATTCTTTTAAAATCGCAGGCCTTCTTAAGAAGACCCTTCCTGAGTCAGACTTAATGTACTATGAGCACTTAATGCACAGTACCAGGGCCCATGGACCTATGTTTTCATCTTTTAGTGATGGCTCGTTACCATTTGTCTGTATAAATTCCGCATTTCCTAGCCATGAAACCTGAGATTTATATAAATAATAATGGAGATACTACAAATTATGCTCCCCCCCTTTCCTTGGCACACACTGATGTAAACAAGTGCAATTGCTATCACACCATTTTGAATCATTAAATGACAATTTTCACCTGAAGATGGCACTGATATGTGCAATGAAATTTAAGCCCGTGGACTGTATACCAGGATGGATGAATTACAGTGTCAAAACTAAAGAAAAGCAAAGGGTTTTTTCGCTCATTTACCTCAAAAAGTCCTTTAAAAAGCTGGCCTTTGATTCCAGTGATGGGGCAAGCATGAAGAATGAACACAACCAGAAGCCCATAACAATGGCAAGACTCCTGTCCCTCAGAGGTGCTTTTTGTCCCGGTCAGACATATTGTGAATAATCCTGCTACCTATTTGTGGGAGTCGCTTTCCCAGGATAGTCCAAGAAACTGTTTTACAAAGACTCTACATCAACCAAGTTCCCATGGACATGATGCACATCCAAGTTAATCAAAGGGAAAAGCTGTAACAGACTTGGAAGGCCAACTCAACGTACCCATGCTGTCCTTGAGACATGTTTGTCCAATTGTTTCTCTTTTTGGCAAGGGTTTTCTACATGCTTGAAGGAGGTTTTTCTTCAGAGTCCCTAGCCCACCTCTATTCATATTTCCCCAGTCTCTCTTCAAAGGACACTTTGGATTGTTTGCCTTTGGGATGTCTCTGAGAGGTCCTCACTTTCTTTGCTGTGCAGGAGCCAGACCTAAGTGCATCCTTGCAGCTGAAACTGGACTAGAGCTTTGTGGAGCAGAAGGATGCCTGCAGATGCCCAGCAAGTTGTGCTCCCATATAGAAGATACTCAACATGAAGTCTGGCTTCTTTGCCACAGCATGACAGAGTTGACTCACTCAGCTTGTATTTCATCACCCAGCTCACTAAAGGGGGAAAAAAGCAAAGTGTTTAAGACAGAACCTGGCAGGATTGGGTTTTATATTTGAGATATCTTTTGGGTTTAGTGTTGAAACACTAAACTCTTCCCCCAGTCGGTTAACCACCTACCCTCTGGTATTTCTCCATAGGTTGCTTATGAGAATGCATGCACGAAGGTGATGAAAATCTTACTGAAGTCAAGCTAGACAACCTTGCAAGACCATGTGAACGTACCAGTCTGCTAGCAGTTCTATAGCCTTTTCTGTGCTCGTGTGGCTACACTGGGGAGCGCATTGCCCAGGCTGTCATAGAGGTCTGAGGTGTTTAGGACTCAGAAAAGTTTTAGAGAAGCTTGTGGAGAGTGTTGGTGGCTGTTCATTATGATGGCATGAAAGCTATCTCCTGCAGAGAGACCCTGATGATAGCTAGAGACTGAGGGGTAGAGCAGAGGTCCTGTTTAGCATCCCCTAGAAGTATATCTTCATGGGTTATCTGTTAATTAGCTTAATATCCACTTGTGGTGGATAACGAAAGTCTGGTTTCATGAATCTACTGACCATGCTTTGGTCTAGATTTACCTAAACCAGCTGCTAAAAGCCGAACACCCTGAGAAGCCTGAAGGATCCTAAATTCATGCACTGATGTTTTGCCGTCCCTTCTTTAAAAGCTCCATACCACTTACATAATGCACATCGTTACATGAGCAGGTCTCAGTGTGAAAAAGTGAAATCTTGATTTCTATTATTTTTAAGTGGAAGTTTTTTTCTGCAAAACTAAGTCAGCGGCATGTGATTGAAAGGCCAGAGTAAGGTAACAAATGTTAATTTCATTGTATGGTATATTATACATTGGTGATGAAAGCGAGAAATCACAAGCTTTTCAACGTGACATGTAATGTGATTGCTCTTAGATACTTGCCTTCTTTATTTCCAAGATTTTAAAAATCACATTTTGAATACTCATACTGATCATAACAAAACGATTGCTCGAGAAGTGTGAATTCCATTTAGCCCTTTCAATGAAGCACTTAGTGGGCTTTGTACTGGGTGGGCATGACCTTAGGAAAGACCTATCATTTGGCTATGAAAACATGGCTTAGTTCCAGTGTTAACAATATAGCTCTGCTGAAATAACTTTGGTGGGTTCAACGACCTATAATTTTTGTAACATCATTGAAAAAAGTGTTTTCCTTACAGCAGTGTTACTTGTATGGGATAATTTTTTCCTACACATAAATAATATTGGTTTGTTGAGATATTTTTAACAAAAAGTGTGAACAAGCATCTCCAGTGAAGGGTAAAAGCACTCAGATCTCACATTAACAGTGCTCTGGACTCAATCGTATTATTGCTACATTTTGCTTTTTTTGGTGAATCTTAACACAACAATTTGAGCCACATCAGTCATATACTATCAAATGGTATAAAAAAAAAATAATGTGGAGGAAAACATTACACTATGCACTCAGAATTATACCCTGAATAAGGCACCAGTGGAATAGTGGAATAGAAATTGTTCCTCTGACCCTGTTTCCACTCAGCCTGGTTACAGAGCAGTCTAACTCTGAATACCTCAGTACTAATTCCTGATTGCCACCAGAGTGAATCTGGCCTTGGAAATAATATATTTGACATCAGTTCACACTGTCTGGTACCTTTTCTTCACTTCAGCTGATGTGGATGGTGAGACTGACTATCTTTCTAGGCTCTAACTTATGTCGTCACTGAAAACAATGAAAAGAATAATGTAAAATGCAGCCATTTCAGCTGAACTGTGAGCGACTATGACTGCACGAGGTGGAGGGCTCACGACAAGTATGCATACCCACTGCAAAGG
>NW_010411209.1:4670-17404 GCF_000710305.1 Buceros rhinoceros silvestris | reverse complement strand
GGAAGAGGTGTTTTTGTATCGACTCCAAACAATTTGCACGAGGGCAAGTGCCCTTTTCACTTTTTGGTTCCGTTTGCCTTGATATAATCCTGCTATCCAAAACCCCAAGGGGAAATATTTCAACACAGATAGTCTTCAGTGTTTAAACTGTCATGAAACACAGATGAAGTTGGTAGGGTTGATTTGCTTTCACTGTGCCTTGACACAGCTGTGATTTGGATGAAGCAGAACTGGTTATGAGTCAATCAGACAAGGATGAGACCATGCCAGAGCTCAAGGGAACCAGCTAGTTAGGGGAGCATGGATGGCTATTTTTTCCTTCACGTTTTCTTTTTTTTTTAATGCTGGTGATTTGTGACACTTACCAAATGAGGAAGGTGTCTCCATCATCATGTTACTCAGCGTAGTACTTCTGGGGCCCAGAACCTCCAACCCTCAATCTCAGCAGGGCCAACGCAGGCCTTTGAAGGAGGTTTTGCAAGAGGTGGTCAGAGCCTGGGGAGCCACCCTGGTTTCTAGGTTACTTCTGTACACAGGCCAGGAGCTCATTTTAAGAGGTTCTTATATGGCTTCATCACTGGAGCATCTGCAAATCAGGGAAAATATTGGTAAAGGTGATGTCTGTTATTTGATCTCTCAGCTCTGCCCCATTTTCTTCTTTGCACTTTATTTTATCCATTCTGAAGGAACTGCATCTTAGCCACATCAGATAGTATCCTTCCTCGTGTAATAGCAAGGAGGCTTCAACTACCGACTCTGAAACATGATGTTGTTGAAAAGTGAGGGAACTGTACTGTGGAGATAAATTTCTGTCTCAGTTCACCAAAACCCTTGATCTGTTGACCAGCAAATTATGTCATGAAACCTGTTTAGTCTCCGTATGGGACACAGTGTGCAAGGAGGTACTGGTGACTTCTTTTACAAAGGTTTGAAAGGATCTGGAAAGACTGTTGGGTACTGCTATGAAAAGACTGCTTTAAACACAAATGTATGCATCATAGCAAAGGTTTAAGAAATGTCAAAATTCTGAACTAATAAAGTAAAACTGTCAATAAAGGCAAAGAAACTATGCCCGTGCAGTTTGGCTTAGTGGTCCTTCTGCGCTGAGGGAGATCCCTAAACAAGCATGTATCCACTCTCTGGTTGGGTTTTGTTAGAGTTTAGAAAGAATCTCAGCTAGCTGAGATACAGCTGATAGAGACTGATGCTGCTCAAAAGGAGTCTAAGCTGTAACTTCCATAAATTGTGTTAGCAGATTCAACAGTCACAACTGCAAGGTCTTGATTTGTAGGCTCAAGACTGAAATTATCTGCTAAAGTAGAAGGGTGTAAGCTTAAGAACCTGACTGGGAACACCCACACTCTAGTACATGTATTTGCCAATAAGCGTCTATTAAGAGGCCAAAGGAAGACAACACAGATGTGACTGATCAAGTGGAAGAGAAGTAATACAAAACACCCAGTAGTTTTGTTGCTTCTAGAATATATGGAAGGATTAAACATGTAAAAAGTAGGCAAGAGAGTCTGAGTCTTGGCCTTTCAGTAAATGGTCACCCTTCTGTTACTTCATTTTTTAGGTTTTGCAGTGTTTCTGCAAAAGTGTTCTCAATTTCCTTGGGCCGATTCAGGCTTGTACACATTTTTCCCAGCATGTAGGTCACCTCCCGCATTTACTATAGGGACCTTATTTTTAATGGCTAATTGTGGATGCTATGTTGTAATCATCTGCATTAGCTTTTATGGTTCCTTGTGCTTGAGATGTAGAGTTCAGCTTTGTATTTAACACACTCCTAGACTATCTGCACTTCCCCTTTAAGATTCTTCTCTTCCCTCCAGTTAGCTGGTTTCCTTCAGTATTTCTTCATCATAACATTCATTCTGTGTTCACTGTTTTTTACGACACAGTCCAATAGGCTTACAGGTACACTATCTGTTCTAGTACAGCCTGTCTGTTTCTTGTGCCTGGAAACCTGCAAATAAATGGTATATTCCTCTGGCTGGGAGGAATGCATGTGGAATATCACATCAATCTCTAAATACAGCGCTTCTTTAAGGTTTCTGATTCTCACTGGAAAGACATGTGGCACAAAAACTTGAGAGGCTGAAGACTGAGGATAGTTATTTAACAGTACATAAATAGATGGGAGAAAATTATGTCATGACAACATCTTGTGATGCACTTCAAGCAGAAGTGTCTGGCTGTTAAATGGTCACACTGCAATGCTGGCTGCAGTTGTGGGGGGAGACTTTCTTCTGGAAAATGAAGTTTCTAATAAAAACCTCCAAGCACTTTGAATAATTGCTAACAATAACCTGGACTATAGTGCTTCAATTGTACAGTTCAGGAACATTAAACCTCTTAACCTTTGAGTTGCCTACTTGATTTTAAATGAATATGATACTCAAGATGATAACAACTGTGCTGCTTCATTCTTTATTAAGGACACACATGATTTCTCCCCCGCACATTAACACTTTCATTATAATAATAAAGAATGGCAAAGACGCAGGTATCAAAAGATTATTAGTACCTTCTAGGCACAGTCTTTTCTCAGTTCCTGTTTCTAGAACTAAACCAGTCTAATTAGCGTAACAACTGTTACTACGTTCAAAGTGTCAACAATAACATTTGATGACACAGAAACCTTGAGATTAATTTCATCCATTGTTCTGTCTGGAGTTTGTTTGAAAAAAAAAAATCTGTTTCATTTCTACCGTGGGACATACAATAGATGCTGGCTGCATGAATCAAAGCTCAAAGGACCTTTGAGAAGGGTGTCCAGCCTCACTGCCCTGAGCCTCAGCAAGAGGGATTGAGAGAAGGCAGGTGGCAGCCACACAAAGTGCCCTCGGGACAGTCAAGCTGTAGCAGCCCATAAGGTGTTATCAGAGCAGCATCAATGCAGCCATGAGAGATGGGATGAACAGGGCTGAGCTCTCACAAAGTGCCATGGCTTCATACATCCATCCACATGCCTGGCACCAAATGAGCGCATGAGGCATGGCTTCTGGCCCTCAAAAGGACAGCATGCTGAAGCAGAGTGCCTTTATCTTATCCAAAATCCTTTTGGATAACCCCAAACCCGAAACACAAGGCAATTTTCTCCAAAAGAAAACAGTTTTCATTTAAAATGTCTAGAAATGCTCTTACCCCAAGAAAGATTTGACGAGCAGGCACAGACCACATTAATTATCCTGCTCTCAACTCAAAGCAGTTCTATGCATCAAGGTTGGAGGGAGGCAAAGAACACCTTGTATTTTTACATAAACACTATGTAAGATCTCAGCTCGCCCTCAGGACACGATCAATTCTGCCAGTCATGTTCTAGCCACCCTTCTCTGTAACTCAAGGTAAGCTACAAGAGGGTCTGATTTTTAAGAGAGAATTAAAGATTGCTACACAATCCTCACCAGATGAGTTCATTAAATGGAGTTTTTGTCTTCCATTAGATCTCTCCTGGTTTTATTAGCCTCCTGCTTTTCAATTCCATACCACCTTCAGATCACTATTCCAGCATTTCAGATATTATCCTTATTTACATGCAGTGGATTTGGACTAGGTTCACAAAAAGGTTCACTCATTTAGCATCACTTACCTGCCCTGTACTTCTCAGCACCACCATTTGCATTCCAACTGAGCTGCCGCATATGCCTGGAGGTGTCTATTTCCCTGCCAGAAAAATTCCTAAATATCCGTCCAGAACTTGCCAAGGTCTTAGCGTGAGCCTCTGAGCACCTAAATTACATCTAAGGTCTTTTGGGACTTGCAAGTAAAGCATTACCTCCCGCTTGCCAGGCCTGACCTGACATGCATTTTCAGAGCACACGTTCCAGATCAGGCAACATGCAAAACTAGGTAAGAAAAATGGTGGTGAATCTACACGGTTCAGTGGTCAGAGCACCCGTGTAGCATGCATGAAATGAGGTTCATCCCCTTTCAAGCAAGCGGGTTGTCCTACGTGCTCTAGTCTCCAGTCATTTCTGTGATAGAAGGTACTCCTGCTCTTGTAGATGTCCCTGTGTATGGCTACCCAGTCAGGAGGTTCTCAATGGGCCAAGTGGGGAGAAAATTAGGAGAGAAATCAAGTGAAATCATCGTGGATGGAAATGCTAGCAGTGGATTTACTGAACCAAAGAGAGAGCTACCCTGGCTGTATTGTCTCTAAAAGGGTCATCATAAGCACAGTTGTTAGACAGCCTATCTCTTGATAGACAGTCTAGGCAAGAGATAGGCTGTCTAACAACTTGGACAGGTCAGCAAACTCTTTTTGAAAGACAAGGCTTATGCTTTTCTGTCTGCTTATTGTCTCCTTCTGCTTGCTTTTTTTGGGCCCTTTTTTTTCCAGCACATCAGCCTCAGTATGTGATATAAAGAGTTTCAGCTGCCGCAGGCCACACCATGAGACCTCTGGAAATCACTCATGGCCTTAGTCAGTGCCAAACCTGAAGTCTTCAAGAATGGGTTTGTGTGTTCCCATGACACTTCCTTGTCGAGACAGTGTGTGTAGGGCTTGTCAGGTCTCAACAACCTGGTTGTTATGCATCAGTGAACCTTCTGTAGCATCACTCATAGGAACACAGGGCATCCACTGTTACTGAATCTTGCCCATTGTTTTGCAGGTACCACCCTTCATCTTTCACCCTATCTTAAGAATGCATGGGATTTTAACTGCCTCTTCCCCTGTAATAATATCATATGCTTGTACTAGAAATAAGAAGTCTGCCAGTGGTGAGTGCAGCCTTATCAGCACCGGCTGTTTTGCTTGGAGAACAGAGGCAAGAGACACAGTGCTTAACAACTGCAGAAGTCTGTTAGAGGACAGAAGGAGACGGTTGGCTTCCAGTATCTGGAGATACCCACAGCCTAAGGCAGAATGGCCTGTTACTGTCATCCAGTCTTGACTGATCTTTTCTTATAGACCTCTGTAGTTTTTCAGGCAACTTACGCTGCTGCTTTGCTACCCTTATTCTTCATGAATTATTCCCACTGAAGCTCAAGCCTTGTTTTACCCCCTACAAACATGCAGGACAAATCTTTCCTTTCCCCTTTGCAGCAGCCTTCAACATAGACTTACTTTGCTGCCTCTCAGCACTTTTTTTTAAGGCTTTTGCTCTTCCTTCAGAGTTCTGATTTCTACCAGCGCTTCTCGTAGCTGCTCCATGAAACCTTCCTATTTATCCTGTGTCATTCTGGGAATGTGGCACAGAGGACTGGAAACAGCATTTGCAGCACCATGAAGTCCATCAGCTCAAAGGATGAGACCATTTCCTCAATCGTAGATTAAAAAACTTAAAAGACTTAAAGAAAAGACTTAAAAAAAAAAAAAAAAAGAAATACAAAGAAGCTTCACATGCCGGCATCCCATCCTCCAAGAAACTGCTTTGGTCATCTGAAAGCCACATCTCTGACCATGCAAGGCCTGCTTTGCTGGATGTGAGCCAGAGGGATTCAGATACTGTGGTATTCCATTCCCACCTCATAAGCCAGATGTGGGTGAAGAGGGTGAGAAGGCAGCATGTGGGTCCTGACAACTGCAACAAGCCAAGTGCATACAGTCGTGTTTGGCTGCTATTTGCTTTGCTCTGAGACAGCAAGTGGCATGTCAACAATGGCAGGAGGCAGGTGGAAGGAGGCACGGCATTTTGGGTTGCTCCTAGGATGCTAGGGCCATACATATTCCCTTAGGGCCTTTCTATATTGGAATAACGGAGGATACAAGTTCAACACCCAGCAGCTGGGGTGAACCAAGAGCAGATCGACTCAATCCACAGAAAAGGCCTTACATTACACATGGCACTTTATTAAAAATAACTACTTGGAAACAGCTATTCTGACTCCAGGCAGAGACAGTCCAAGAGGTCATGTGGTAAAAATCAAATGTAGCATAGAATAGTGGACAGGTGAAACCATGTTACCGGTGAAACCACTATCAGCGAAATCCTACCAATTTCAACGAGGCTAAAATCTCCCTCTTTGTTTTAGTGTGGATAAACCCATATGATAGGTGGCCTGAGAATTTATAATCATAGATGCTATGACTGAGGGGACCTGTCAGGTTATTCAGTCTCTTCTCCCAAATAATAAATAATTTGTTCTTTAGTGATACCAGAAAGGAATTACAGCTCATACTGAATTCAATTATCTGCCTAAAAAGGCGATGAGAATCTAAGGACTTGTAAGAAACCTTTATCATATTATTTATTTCCAAGTGATTTCCTGAAAGTAGTCACAGCTTGATGCTTTTGTGAGGTCCCGTAACTCCCTTCTCAGAGAAGATGTATTTAAAGTAATCATCCATTTATGCCATTTACACCTGGCAGATAACTGAACACTAAGCACCATTTTAGATTTGTCTGATAAAAAAATTTGAGAGAGGTTTCTGTGAAAATAGGATTTCAATGATATTTTGGGGAAAACACTCTGCTTATACTGTTTCTCTCATTTAGATGCTAAATTTCTACTAATGGACCATGGAAGAGAGTAATGTGTGAGGCTTTGGTGTGCCATGAACTCCTTTACACATGGAGAGGGGGTGTCAATTAAAAAGAAACACTTCTCTCATTTTGCACCAAGGTTCCTGCAATGCGATGGAAATCAATGGGATTACAGCAGCACAATCAGGAGAGATGTGGTCGTGAATCAGACCCTGAGCTAACATTCTATTTTAAGTCATGTTCAAACTGTGTTAATTGGCAAAAGATGAAACATCCACACTGTTTGTTTTGCTGCTGTAAGGAGTTTGTGTTGAAAACCATGACTAAATAATAAGTAACAGGCTTCAAGTAATCAATCAATAGTAGTTCATGAAAATAAACTGTAAACTAGAATCTTGGACTCAGCTTTAAAGTTTGATGGTGAGGTTTTTTTGTTTGGGTGGGGTTTTTTTGTTTTTTAGGACAGCAGTGATGCAAAGCTGAAACTTAATCCAGGCTTGCGCTTGATTAGCAATTCCTTATTGTGGTTTTACAATGTTAAATTTGTAAAAACAGATTAAGTGTGTTTTTAAGCTGTTCCTAAATAGCTTGGGAACTAGGAATTAAGTGCAGATTCTGCCCAGCCCCTCAAAAACCAACACACCCTTCTCCAAGCCCAACACCTGCTGTTAAAAATACATCGCACAATGGCTCTGATCTTATATACCAGCAGATGTGAAGATGCCCAGAGGTCTCTTAGATGTTTGTGTTCCTGGGTCACGTGAGGGCACCAGGAAGGGGAGGGAAAATTATCCTGGAATTCCAGAGGTCACCGCTGGACAAAAATAGTGAAAATTGCACACATGTTGAGAAAAACAAAAGGTCCAGAAATCTGGAAATATGGCCAAGAAGCTTTACTAAGGGCAAAGTTTCATCCCTGAATTAAAAAGAAAAGAAAGGAGAATACAAAAGAGAAGTGGAAGAAAAAATCACCAAGAGAAAGAAAGGACTCTTAGGATGGTCTCTAGCCTCAATCTGAAAATAATTAAAAAGTTCTAGGCAAGAAAAGGGAATGCGATCCCCTCTCACAAGGCTTCCCTGGGTGAGCTCTTAAATATTCCTACCTGTAGCTAGCAGATACATTTTCAGGTTACAGTAATAATTACCATTAATGATCTGCTGCACGTTTTAAAATTCAGAAGAATTTTATTTTCAGTGCTCTTGGCTGGTCTGCATTTGCCTTATCTGTACATTTTCGGTCAGGTAAAGAGCCTAGAATTTGGCTCATGTTTTTACTTGTGTACTTACCCACACAATAAATCTGATTCTGGGGAGATTATTCACACCAGCAAGTCACTATTTAAATCAGAAAGAGCTTTGCAGCTCACCCCACGGTGTGTGTCATTTCATTGGTATTAGCCATGGGTCTACATCCTTTTCCCTGCGCTGAGGAAGGTCTTGCGCAGTCCCCGCTGGAGGAAATGGTGTTTGAAAGGCTCTTGTACAAATGTGAAGGGGGATGAAAGCCCGGGCCACGCACGCACAACACATGGCAGCAGTAACAGTGCTCAGTAGTTCTCAAAATAATCAACTGAGCTGCAGTGACACAGCAAAATACATCATAATCACATCAATTATGCAATCACTATTTTGTGAAAACAAGCCTCTGGGATTTCTTTTTAAGTAATCAAAGAAATATCAGACGGGAAAACAATGAACCTTCCTATTATAAATGAACAAGTCTCTGCTAGGGAAAGGAAAAAAAAAGAGAAAGAAAAACTATCCCCAGACAGGCCATAAAAGCATCTAATTCTGCCTGCAAGAATGTAACCCCCTTGTCTTCAGCCCTGGGGGAGGGCAGAGCTGCTCAGCTTTGGTTTTCCATGCCCCATGCTGCACAGTCCCTTTCCTGGGGATGCCACCAATGTGACACTTGTGTTGGGCTTGGCAGGGAGAAGGGGGCAGTCCTGGTTGCGTACTGGGTCCCATCACACGGATTTCACACCTGGCCCTCCTCCACCTGCCTCTCAGCACCACAAGAGCATCCGCAGCTCATGGTTCCTGTTGACCAGCTGTCAAATCCCACCCCAGGAAGAGGGCAGCCTGCAGCCTGCGTCCGGGGAGCCTGCGGAGCTTTGAATCATGGCACACGGTTCGGCTCACCCGGCCCCCACAGCAGCGAGGCCATCAGGGCAGGGTGCCGGGATTTTGCTGTGGCCTCGCACATTTTGGCAAACTGCTTTTGCGAAAGCCGGCAAAAGCCCTTACAAAACGCGCACCGGGCTGGGAGCAGAGAAGCCTCAGAGAGCACTAAAGTCTTCCTGCCAGACTTATGCAAGAGCTCTCAGGCACTCCTGCCAAACTGCTCCCAGACCAAGGGTGTGCTGGCCTTGGGGGATGGGTTACAGCTGCTGCTGCAACCGCAGCCTGAATTTGGCAGCAGGCTTTGGAAGGAACTATAAAGAAACACTTTGCCCTGCAGCTAGAAAGCCTGATAAAAATCTGTAAGCATGTGAATGGTAAGGGGAAAAAAGGGTCAATTCAGTCCTCTGTCTTCCCTCTCACCTTCCTCTCGAATTTTCAGATCATCCCTCCTGTTCCTAGCTGTTCTGTGGGTCAGTCGGGTGTCCCTTCTTGTCTCTCCCCACCAAGGCTGGCTCTGCTGGGGGCAGCATGGCTGGTGTGACCAGTGAACCCATGGTACGTGGGTGCCACTGCAGCACCCAGGGCTTCCGGCCATCACCCCAGGGAGCTCACAGCCTGCAGCGGGGCGAGGAACAGCCGCCTCTTGACAGCCACCACCATCCCTCAGAGGCTGCTGGCGCGATGTCTCCCTGGGCCACGGGACGGATGAGGCAGGCGCTCCGCTCCGTGGGGCAGAGGGTGCCAGCCCTGGGCCTCCACTTGCCCGGGCGCCTCGCGAACCCCGCCCCGCATGGGCTGGTGCATGCCGGGGTAATCTGGCCCCTCAGGGAAGGGATCTGTGAGCAGCAGGTAGCGGGGCCCTGCCTTGCTGACATCAAGCGCGAATAATCGGGCTTTAATGTGGCTGAAAGGTGGGAGGAGAGGAGGCGGCAAACACCACCTTTCTGCCCGGGGCCAGGGCACAGACGGCTGTGGGTTCCTACCCCTTCCCTCCAACCCTCCTTTCAACCTGAGGCTGGGGAGGCAGCCCTTTCCCGCCCCCCACAAAACGCTTTGAGCTCAAAGAAGCCTCATAAACCCTATCCCCTGGCGCTCCCTGGGTCATCCCACCTCGATGTGGCCTCCGCCTCACCGGCTCTGCAAGGGAGCCAGGCTTCCACTGTTATGACCACGGCATCCCATCCCACAGGGATGCTATCCCTGGGGTCCTCTGAGGCATCACCCCAAAGGTTTCGAAGGATTCAGGCACCTTCTGCCCATTACATTTCAGTGGGGGTTGGCGCTTAAACCCCTTGGATGCTTCTGGACAGCCAACCCCAAGAGTGGCCCCCTCTCTCTCCCTCTGCTGAGTAGAGGGAAATCCCTACAAAGCTGTCGAGGGTACTTACAGCACATGGTTTCTCTGGTGGCACAGGGTACATTTCCCTCTGATGTTCCCTATCATGGCCACCTGCAGCACCTCCAGCTTGCTGTCCCTGCTGGGGTGCTTCAGGTTGTGCTCAGCAGGACAAGTTTTCATGGCAACATTAAAAACTGGGCAAGTGAAACAATCCAAGTTTTAAAAATGTTGGGGGTCCAGAAAAGATACTATTTTCCTTAGGTCAACCAATTTAATTGAGGTGGTGCAAACCTGCCAAATCAGCTTTGCCGCTAGAGGAAACTACTCCATGCATCTACCCCTTTCAGTACCAGCTCATTCCCGTAAAACACAAGGTTAGTAAGACGCACATACGAGCTAGTACTTTGGCTTCATATTAAATCTCCCACCTGAAAAAGTCTTCCAGTTCAAGTGCAAAGAAAAGACTTCATAATGCATCCCCATTACCGGTTCCTCTCCTTCCAGCCTAGCTGTTTCTATTCCTTACTTTCATTCTTCTTTACTTCCTTCATTGTCTTCCAACTTTTGTGTTGCCGAAGTTGCTTATCTCCCTTTTCCATAGCCAACCCATACAGATCCAGCTCTATAGATTCCAGAGCATTTCAGGCTAGCCAAAGGCAGCTAAACCAATACATAGAAATCCATTTATCTCACAGCTAATTTTTCTCTTCATGTTTCCCTGCAAATCTAATTAAAGGATTGCGCTACTGTGAGGTCTTTTCAGTCTGCCTACATTTCCCCAGTACTGAAGGGTGATGTCAGGGTGCATATGAAGAGATGGGTTACCACGTTGTGTTTTCTCGTGTCTGATTTTCAGGTCTTTTGGGCCTTGCTGTGGAGTGAGGGTGAGAGAAATCTCCCAGTAATTCTCTCTTTAGATTTTGTTCAAATACATCCTAAGAACATCTAGCTCCCTAGCACTCCCTAGCACGGGGAGGGCACTGAGGCTGGGTGTTTGATCATAGACCTCTGCTAAAGTCTCCGGTGGAAAGGTTTGGACACGAAGTCCTCGCAGGACTGACCCCTAGAAAAGAAGACTAATATGGGAAATACAAACACATCTTAATCATATGTCAAATATAACAATACATGTAAGGGAGTTGCCCCTTCCTAAACACTTCCTGTAAAAAATTACCAAAACAGCAAATCAAATGAACCTTTGGCTAATACCCAATAGCAGAAAAGAAGAAAGCTAATTTGACAGAGTAGGAGCCATACGAGAAATTTTATTGTGCACAGCACACTGTATGAAGGCCAGCTAATGAATTCAGATAGCTTGAAAGGAAAGGCAGATGAGCATCTTATGTACAGATGCTTCTCACTGTAATTTCATTTACTCTAATTCTGTGTATATTCAGTCAAATTTCTTGAACTTAAATTTATAGTAACTCTAAGGAAACCGACAATATCTTAAGATGCAATTATTAAAAGAAGAATTCAATCTACAGTTTGCAGTCAGAATTTAGTGCTCTGAAATACCTAGATATCCAAAGAAGCAGGGGGAGAAACTGTGATAAGCTCGAGGAAATCAGTCTTGAATTGATCTGGCCAATTTCACTTTACTGGAAATTCTGCTTTAGGTTGCAATGATAGTAGACGTGAAACAAATAGGGAAACTCTGCCTCCAAACTGCATGAATATTTGCAGAGGAAGGTTGAAGTAGCAGGTAGAGCATTGGATTAAGACTAAGAAGACCTAGGGAGAATTTCAGCTCTGTACCAAACTTCTTTGATGACAGTAAGGAAACCCTTTAACCCCTTTCTATCTTAACTTCTACATTGGTAACACAGTCTGGACTGCAAAAAATTTTTTTGTTTTTAAGCAAACCACTCTGTATCAATTAAGTATCCATCAATATCAACCACAGCAGTTGGGCACTAGTGCAAGGATAGCCAAGATTACACATGCACACATATTCTGCATAAATAAAATGCAAGTAGGGATGTAGAGCACAGGAGATGCAGACTACTGGGGCTTGCAATCCCAGTACAGCAGGCGCCCAGTCACATTACATGATACCCTGCAGCCACTCCTTCTGATTCAGCCTGAAAAAGCCCTGAAAAAAGAAGGTTTTATGCTCACTGTTGAAACAGTGCTAGTGCTTTCATTTAAAATATGTAAAGGCAGAGGGCAGAGTCTTAACTGACACCTTGTGAACACACAGAAAAGTAGAAAGGAAGGAGTGCACCAGATTGAACTGTTTTTTCTGTGGTCATTTTAGAGAAGAAAAAGACATTAGAGGGAGAAAGAAAGGTCTGAGCTGAACAAATGTAAATGTGTGAATGAGACACTTCTAAGCATACCCAGGTGTCTTGCCAGCTCAATGCAGAGAGGTCACAGAGAAATAGAATTTCTAATCATTGGAATAAACACAGCTGTGCATACTTACATTTTCCATACCCATTTTGCTGGTGGGGAAAAAAATAATCACTCCTCAGAAGATCCTTTCCAGCCACTTCTTTATTTTTTATCCAAATTTTTTTGCTTAAGAAGTGTGTGGAGAGTTATTCTTTTATTTTTTGAGGAAAAGAAAAAAGATAAGCTCCATACCCCAATTGGTTGTTTCTTTTAGGATGATTTTTAGCATTTGGAATGTTGTTTTGTCTCCCAAAGATTTTTGGTATCAAATTGTGCAGAAATGTGTGAAGACAATTTTTTCAGTGTGGAATTTAACACTTGTGAAATTTTAAGGCAGAGAAGGAGACTAAACAGCAAATGCAAAACCGGAAGATTTTGTTTGGATGGAGCCAATGGAAAAAAGAACAAAACTAATTCTGCTCAATATGTGAGGCACACAA
>NW_010411209.1:0-4547 GCF_000710305.1 Buceros rhinoceros silvestris | reverse complement strand
TGAGGGTTATAATTTTTAAAAATTTCTACAAGCTTGAGAAGAATATTTGAAAACCTTTGAATTCCTCATGAATATTTTGAATAGATATGTTGGTTTGAGATATTATACACACCAAATTTGAACCAAGAAAGCTGGCTGTAAAAAACAAAACCTGCTTTTCAATAAATCAGCTGGTCAAATAACAGATATTAACACTCCCTAGAAACCTTATCCCACAAGTACTTGCTTTTAAGGAATTCATTGTCACAGCATTTTGCAAAGAGAATTTATGGCAGGGTAAGAAGGCTCCTTGCAAAATGAAGTTGAATAACTGAAACTATTCTTGTGGCCAGAAAGCTGCTTTTAGCGTGACATTTGGAAATAAGGGGCTCAGCCACCAATTACTGCTGCAGTACTTGCAAAGTATGTGCGGATAAAACTTGTAGATACTGGTCTGCTTTTGAGAATTATAGCAACTGCTCTCTGCATTTCTGTAAGAAATCCACATTTTTCTTGGTTTTTCTTGTTTTTTTTTTTCCAGCTTGACCAAAACTATTGCTTAAAGTTGAAAATCTCTTTTAATTTACAGGACAGGGGAAAAATAATCTTGAGTCTGTTAGAGCTCAAAAATAAATTTTGTAAAATGATATTTTACTATTTTTTCAAGAATGTGATACATTTGCTACTTTGGCGATTGAGCAACAATCAATCATATTTAAGGGCTTGATGGTTGTCTGAAGTCCCATAATTTTCAGCCTCCCTGCACAGCTGATATATCTGCAGCAGGCAAATGTCCTTTGGGAGACTGCTCCCACCCAGCTGAGAAATCATCACCCCTTGCGTGACCCATGGGATCTCCATGCAGGCTGCTTTGCAGTAACAGAGAAGCCACTGAGTAACAGGGCAAACTGGCACGCTCAGCTCCCCTTGAAGCTGAACCTGGCTCTGACCTGATACCTCTTTTAGGGTAGCAGACATTAATCAAGTCGGTGGAATTAGACGGGAATGATTTTATTGACATGGCTTTCCATTTCTGTGAGTCCCTGTAGCGCTCCTTCCCAGGGCAGATGCAAATGTGGCAGAGACATGGGTTGGACATCGGAGCTCTAGGCAGAAACCCTAACTGAACTTTGTTGATAAACCAAAAAAAAAAAAAAAAATTATTATTTTTTTTTTTCTGGGAAAAGCAGAAACCAAAGGAAAAGCAACAGAGTGAGATCATTATGGCTAATTCTCTTTTAAATATCCAGGCCAATTCAGATAATGTTATAGCAAGGACCATATTGAAGCAATTTTTAAATAACCTTTCCTGCCTGCTTCTGCACAACCTTGTCACTGTTTTTCCTACACAGAGAAGCAAAACTCCTATCAAGCTTTCAAGCAGGGCTTGCAATGTGCTCCAACAGCAGCTCCCTTGAGCACTCTTGGCAAGTGAAGGGCTCTGCTTCACCTTTTAAGGTACAGCTTCGTAGCTGTGCACTACACAGGTTTTAAAAAACATTTTTAAAAACCACACTGATGGCAAAAAACCACATGAAGTGAAATCGTCTCTTTAAAATATATTTTTAAACAGTTTCCTTACACAGTGGTGCCTATTGAGTATACAAATAGCTAGTTGTAAATAACTGGGAGACTCAAAGCTGCGAAGTAGATCAAATGCTTGCAGGCAGGGGATATCCAAAACCAAACTTTCATTAGGAGCATTTAAAAACTTTGCAAGTTTGCAAGAACTAGAACCAGCTTTGCCATTTCAATGGCCCAATGCAGCTGTTGACTTCTGGAAGTCTAGTTCAAATCTGCTCCGTAGTGAGAACACATCCAAACCCTTCTCCGTCGTAGCAAGGGGAGGATGAGATGGGCATTGAACTTCCTGAAAGACTGAGACTTGGGGAGAGCTCAGGACTGCAGCAAGAATGAGACATCTGTGTAACCTGTCACGTGGGAAAAGCCTAAGGGACTGGGGAAGTTCAGCCTGGTGAAGAGCTGAGAGGAGTAAGAAAGTATCTCTAGCTACAGAGAGGAAAGCAGGAACAAATTAATCTCATTAATCCACAAGGCCAGAAAAACAGGTAACAGGGTTTGAATTACACAAATGTTACAATAATAAAAATGCTGCAAAAGATGCTCCCTTACAAGGAGTAAGAGGAGAAAGTGTTGTCAGGGCATGACAACAAGATGCAAAGGGCTTGATTTATTTTCTAGCTCTGCTGTGGATTTCTGTTGTGTCTTCATCTTTTCCATTGCTGAAGGAGGCTCAAGGAGGATCAATTAGTGTATGCAAATCATAGTAGAAATAGTGATTGAACTTTTGTCACAACGATTTTACACCCGTATGACTACAACCGCATTGGTGGACGTGGAAAGAAGATAAAAAACAAAACCCCCTTGCAATTTCTTTACAGTAAGGGCCATACAAGAAAAGCATGTCATCAGATAAACCATTCCTTGCATGCAGCCTATTCATAAGCCATTCCTAAAAAGACAGCATCATCCAGGGTTATTAGCTAATGTGTGGTTCTCTGATTTAGCAGCCAAAAAAGCAACTAAGGAACAGTTTAAATGACATTTAAAAATGTTTTAATTCTTTAATATGAAAGAAAAAATATTTTGCTTTGCTCAGTATGAAGTAGTCTTTCTGGTCACTTCTAAGAAAGTGTATGAGACTGAAGTCACAGGGAGGCAAAAGGAGCCAGCTGTTTTCATCCAAAGGCTTCTACTGCAGAGGAGAAGGGGGTTCAATAGTCCTTCCAGGAGCCATAGCTGGGGGGATTCCTTATCTGCCAGGCTCTAGCATCCCAAGGCAAAGGACACAGTTCTACATTTTATGCTCATATCTAATTTTTTTTTGTGCTTGAGGTGAGATGTTACACCTTTGGAGTCAGTGTTCTCCTCACCAGTCTCAGGTCACATGTCCACCTGCCATCCCCTCTGGCTGACTGATACGTCAGCAACGCACACAAAGAGCAGTGTCAGCAGAAAGTGCTGCAGGAGACGACGCAACACAACTGTGTCAGAGGCGTGCCAGGGGCAGGCAGGTCATAACCCTCTCAGGCAGATATGGATATTGAATGTGGGTTCAATTCTGCCTGGAAGTGTGTCTTGGCTGTTGACTAAAAGCAGAACAACATTATCACCCTCTATTTAGGCTCTCTGGGAAATCCAGCTTTTGTGTCCCCAATGTAATTTTACTGACATTATTCAATGATCTGGAATATTCAGCTGGAATTAGCCAGTAGTATCCATGCAGTCAAAGTCAAGGATGCTATTTTTTTCCCCAACAACTGAAAATAAGCAAAAGGAACATCACTGTTAATTATCATTACAGAAGGTTATAAATGCATCTAGGAGGAAAGGCTACAGAACAGAAGTAGTACTTCTTTGAAGGAGGGTAATTAACCCTTGGATCAGCCTTGATAGGACCATGGCAGAGCCTCAGTGACTTGCAGCCTTTAAGTCGTGATCACCTGTCTTTCTGAAATGCAAGCTATAATTCAAGGAGAAGTTAAGGACCCAATGCCCAGATTGTTAGATAAGGTTTGACCTGCTGTGCAGGTGAGTTGTACCCATAGTGCTCCATCAGGGCTTTAATGGCTGCAGCAGCAGATGACATGAAAGTCAAGAACAGGACCGTGACAATGACCAGCTTTCCTCTTAGTGTTGCACCTGATGTTTTACACTGAGGGCTCCCTGTGAACAAGAACCCACTGGAAAAGCTAGTTCTGGTTGCAGTTATATATTGAATCAATCGCAGGTAATTGTGTGATTATGAATTCTCCATCCATTCTCCAAGCTCTCACTTTTGATTTAACTTGAGTGACTTTGAATGAGTTTGAGCTCCATCGAAATGGAGTATGCAGAGATAAGAACATCCACGCACAGATGCATATTAAATTACAATGAGAATGAAAACCTGGCTTGTTGTTCTGCTCCGAGCCTGGATGCAAACAAAATCACTTGAGGCACACAGAGCCCTGAACGGTGTACGGTTTAATTGCTAATCACCACTGACAGCCTGTTGGTTTGGTAGCCAGGCGACACAATGTGCAAACTGCCAACAAGAAGTGAGTTGGCAATAAATAAAGATACAGATTCTGGGATTTTGGTTGATACCAGGCTGCTCGTGGGGATGACTGAAAGGGGTATTTTGAAACCTCTGATCTCTTAAGCAGCCGGTTACAGTCAGGCCCAATGGAAAAAGAACATGGGCTAATTGCTCCAAGTTGTAGCCCCAAACTGAGTTGGTGATTATTCTCTGTTGCTCAGCTGGTGTTTCACACCATTGCTGATCCTGAGTTCACTGGTATGGTCTGGCTAAATTTGACTGCTGTGCAATCACTTGGTCTTATTTCATGGCCAATTCGCACTACTAGTCTGGTGCATGGCAGAGGCTGTCTTGGCCACTTCTCATGGCAGTATCCAGTGGAGATCTGCTGGTCCAAAGCTGGAGTGACTCAATAGAGAAGTTAGTTTTGCACGCATGAGCCTGACTCCTCTTCCAGTTACTGAGGAAGTAGTTTTATCCAGGAAATGGCCTACACCATTGTCACCGGTTTGGCCGAGGTAAAACA
>NW_010411208.1:24218-25971 GCF_000710305.1 Buceros rhinoceros silvestris | reverse complement strand
GTGAACAATGGCAATAGACATATTTAAAGCATATTTAAAGGATGAACTATATTTTCATTTTATGAAATTCTAATAAGAAAGTGCTTTCTCTGAGGTGTGTAGGGCATCAATTATACAAAAAAAAAATTATCCAGGACATCGTAATTTTGAAAATAATCATGCTAGCACACCCAATTCAACTTCAACGTTCCAGCAGCATCAAACGCCTCTGAACATTGCTAGCCATTGTGGGAACTTTAAATGTACACAAAGCATATAATCTATAAGCAATTTCTAGAAAAGTATAAATTACCATTTCCCAGAATTATTGTAGAAGTTGTCTTGTATGCATTACAGAATTACCACAGAGCAGAAACTGCTCTTTTGACCTCAGTTAGCTTCTCCTACACTGAATCTGGGTACCAGATCAGTGATAATGTATTCATAACTGTTTCTTAACATATTCATTAGCTGTTGTTAAAACAGTTTGTTGCTATGTTACGTGTCACCACCTGCTTGCAGGTCACCGCCCCGAGTCTGGTCTATTCTATTTCAGGACCTGTTTTCAAAGGGTCCTGAAATAATATTGTAAAACAAGCTTTGCTTCCACTTACGTGAAATTATACACTGCTCAAGCCAGTATTACCAGCGAAAACTTCAAGCCTCAGTATTTAAAACTCGGCCCTTTGTGTAGACAGAGAAGTGCTCCAGGCTTCTGATTGCACTGGCAAGATTTTTGCTGGCTAGTTCCCTGCTGGGAAGTGAAGAAATGGCAGCATGTGATAGATATGTCAGTTCTGAGTAGCTTATCCCCCTCCTTTGACTGCTGGGTGATACGGAGTGTAAGGGTAGTACCGAAAGCACTGGCATTGGTGTGATGTTTCTTTAGTTCCTTGCTGATGTTGTAGAAGCCAAAGAAGTGCTCATTCAACACTTCTTTTGATCTAGTATGCTGTGACAAAATTGCAATTTTGTCAATATTTGACAAAATTACAGTAAGTTCATCCAGCAGCTTGGGATATGCTCTGCAAAGAGAAGTGATTGAATTAATATGAGGTCTTAAAAATACGCACAGAACACAGACAGCAGTGCAAGACAGATAACCTTGTCATTTGTGCACTCTTTCAGCTGGACAGCTAATTCCTCGCCCTGACATTGAATAGTTGTAGGGTTCATATAACAGCGTAATGGCCTATGATGTAGGTATGGTAACTGTTCAAAACCACAGATAGTATCTATGTGGAGCTTTTTTTTTTTTTTTTTCATTTCAATGTTTAGTACCTATGATACTGTTCTTGGTTGAGCAATGTTGATGTGAGTCAATGCATGAAATTTGCTCTGCTAGTATGCTGTGACAAAATTGCAATTTTGTCAATATTTGACAAAATTACAGTAAGTTCATCCAGCAGCTTGGGATATGCTCTGCAAAGAGAAGTGATTGAATTAATATGAGGTCTTAAAAATACGCACAGAACACAGACAGCAGTGCAAGACAGATAACCTTGTCATTTGTGCACTCTTTCAGCTGGACAGCTAATTCCTCGCCCTGACATTGAATAGTTGTAGGGTTCATATAACAGCGTAATGGCCTATGATGTAGGTATGGTAACTGTTCAAAACCACAGATAGTATCTATGTGGAGCTTTTTTTTTTTTTTTTTCATTTCAATGTTTAGTACCTATGATACTGTTCTTGGTTGAGCAATGTTGATGTGAGTCAATGCATGAAATTTGCTCTGCCTTTCCCTGGAGATCTTTCTTCTCTTAGTTCCTCT
>NW_010411208.1:22883-24057 GCF_000710305.1 Buceros rhinoceros silvestris | reverse complement strand
TAGCTCTAGCTTTCCACTGGATGTTAATTTGCAAGGCACAGTAATAAAAACCTGTATCCCAGTGGACATGAAAACAATGTCTAGAGTATTACCTGCTGCTGTTCTGACAGATCTCTTCTGATTTTGTTCTCAAAATGTGGTGCAACATGGAAAGTAAAACTGCTCTTCTCCTCACCACCCTTTTCCCTATAACATGTCTGTTCTTTTTCCATGTAACTAATCCAAAATTCAAAGAGAATATAATCCCTCTGAAGCTTTATTTTGAAGAATCTCAGATGACATGGTTATCTATTCCTAACAAGATAATTTAAACTACCTTAAAGTCATCAACGTATGCAAGTATTGCAATATGAACATTGTGTGATACTCTGACTCTAGTGGAAGAAGGAATTAATGCCATATAATCAGGAATTTATAATGGTTGCTTTAAAAGCTGCTGTTTGCTACTAGGTATTATTTTTCAAATGCATACTTTTGTAGTCATGTACGCTACAGATAACACAATGCTATAATTTGTCCATAGTGCTGTTCTGTAAATTCAATTCATGACTAGGACACTATATTCTTTATATCCTATTACTTGGATGCAATCTGAAGTACAGAATTTTGGCCCTGACTAGTTTTTCATTGGTGTATCTAGAGATGGAAAACATGCTTGCTTATCCACTGCAGATTAAACCAATATATGAGTTAGAAGTGTTGGTACAAGCTGGAGTAATTGTTTTGATATTTGTAATACATGCTGAAACTCTTGAGAATATATATTCAACACTTGATGAGTCAAAGCTGTTTGAAAGGTGTTTACTGGAATCTGACAGATGTAAAAGAAATGCTAACAGAATGAGAATTTGAATAATTGGTTTGGTTTTGGTTTTGTTCCTGTCATTTCAAAGCAATTTGCTATCTATAACTGCTTTTCATTTGAGGTGACTTCCAATACAGCAATGCCATGAATTGAAATATTGATGGATAAATGGCATCTTCTGACTTTGGTTCCTTTAGGGGACAGTTTGTAATGTCTACATTATCCAATTTTACTAAAACTTAACACTGCTAAAACCATATTCTACACTGACTCTTGCAGGTATATTTCTTCATTTCCTTCATAGCTATAGAAGACCACTGTTTATGGTTGTGTTCAGTCTCTGAATACATGCCTCAGAGCCCGGCATTC
>NW_010411208.1:7726-22784 GCF_000710305.1 Buceros rhinoceros silvestris | reverse complement strand
CTCCTGTAACAGTAACACGTAGTTTGAAGTAGAAGATATCTTTTCAGAAATCTTCATAAACATCTGATAAATATGTACACTTCTGAACTAATATATACTCTTCTGTCCTTTGAATTCAGTGGGCAGACTGATTAGCATGTCTCGGTTTAAGATAGGGTTTAAAAATACTGAGATAAAACTGCTGCCAGATGTTTAATTCCTGCTTCATACAGCAAGCAGTTCATGTATAACTAATGATACCTAAGGTGGACAGAAAATAAAGGAAGAGATAGAAAGAACAGAAAGCCTACTATCATTCCTTTCAATTATATTATATTGAGTTTTGACCTTGTTATAGCTCTCATAAACCTACTCAAGTCCCATAGGTGCAGAGATGCAGAAATAAACAGGATAGGGAAGGGGTGGAGGAAACCTGAGGAGGCTTGAACTACCAACCCCCACACTCTGTAATCACGGAGAGTAAAGCCAGCACAAAACTCCTTAGCAGGGCAGGTAAAAGTCAAAGGTGGAAATGTGAAACAGGGGATTGGGGAGGCCATGAGGAGGTGGTGAATAAAGGCAAGGGCGTATAGCAGCTGAAAGAAGGAATAAACTTCATAAACTGTGGTTCGACAGAAAAGAACCCCATTTTTAACATCACACCTCACCATACCTAACAGTGGAGCGTGGCAGTCAGTCCTAATCTTGTCTCCAAGAGTCACCTTTCCCTTCAGCTGACAATAGTCCCCCTCTCTGTCCATTAACAGCACAGATTTAGTATGGCTGAGAGAACCGAATAACATCCCTCCCCTTGGTGCTGTCAACTCAGAGATCTGAGAAAGTTCAGAGACTAGCTCTAGCACTATTTTCAATTTTGAGTAGAAATCGACCGTTGGGAATCAAAGTTGTTTGCATTTTCAAATATGAAAAATTGAATATTTGGATTTCCTTTCTGTTAAAAATCATGATGAGGGGAATTGAAGGAGATGTTCCAGGAATCCTTTCAGGATTTCTTCTCTCTGTGAGATACAACCAAAGCAGTAGGTTGCAGTGCTTGTGGACCTGAAGGAAAGAGAAACAACTAGTGATTTGGGATGAAGATCGGCACCACCGAGAGGAGAATGAGGGATGTGTGAAAGCAGAAGGATTCCAGACAGTAGAGGTACAATCACCACACTGGGTTGGTAGAAAACATAAACTTGGCAAAAGCAAAGAAAAGAAACTGAAAGTCACAGACTGCTTAGTCATGGACACATTAGCATGGCAACTCACAGCAGGTGATGCCTGAGTTACTCTGATATCTCCCCCAGGGCTCCATGTTGTGTTTTGAGGGTACCTCAAGAGTTAGACTTTACATTACTGAAATCAGAGGGGTCACAATCTGTAATATTTTAGAGGATTTGCTTGAAATCTGGGAAACCATGTAATAAATTTTATAAGGTAGATGTTAATTATTATAGCCTCTACATTGTTCATAACATAATATTCCATACAGGGAAAGGGTTCCTGTATCTGTGGGGAAATGAAACAGCCTTGGTCTCTCAAACGCGGGTATGCTGAACTGGCCCCTTTGAGAAGGCAGTGTCACTTCTTATGTCCAGTTCTTGGAGATGTGTCTCCATATTCTTCTGGGATTTGTTGAGCTTTCAAAGGCAGGACAGAAAATGGCTAATTTGAAAAACACTCAGAAATTTCTTCGTTAGAGCTGAATTAACTCCTCCTTTTCAGTGCCACTGCTGAAAATTCAGAAGTTCCAACCCCGTCCTCGCAATGCTGTTATAAAGTGGGAAACTAACATAACAGAATAAGTAACAGTCTATAACAAAATAAATGAGAAACAGTGTGTGCATTTTTTGGGGAAGAACAACATATTAGGGCAGTTACATTATTAAGATGGTTGCCTTTTTTTTTTTATACTAGAGATGTTAAAACCATAGATTATCAATTTAGGGGGCTGGGGGTGGTGTGCTTCTACACAGATCAAGATGGCACATTTTAGTGCCTCACCTCTCTGCTGCAGCATTCAGGAAGCAGAAGTCTGCTGAGGAAATGGAGAATAATTATCATGCCAGTGATTTCTATTTAATATATTTAACTGGGTTTTGCTAGGAAAAAATAAGGCTACTAAGGAACACAGTTCAGTATGAGTAACTTCTTAAAAGTAGGTCAGCCAAGTTTACATTTCATGCTTTGACTGGAGCAGAAAAGTAGCAGGATGCTCTCTTAGCAGAGATGCAAACACCTCATTCTTGGACCTAAAGACATTTTATGCTGAATTTTGGGCTCTTACCTAAAACTGTGACTAATTTTTTGGAAGTTGGTTCTTTTTATTTACATATAAATAATATTTTCTTGCCACTTTTTAAGAAGGAATTGCATTTCAGACCTTTTAAATAAAACATAGCAAAAAAATAATGTGTATTGCATATGGGGTTAATAACTTATTCAGGACTATTCACGTTTTCAGTCACAAACGAGGGGGATTCCTACATTTTGCGTGATAATTTTCCAGTCTCTGGTTCCCACTTTGCTTGTATTCAGCTTTTATTTTTGTTGAGTTTTTGCTTCCAAACTATAATTTATTTAGCATCCCTATGACTGTATTTAAATGTCTTTGTCATCAAGGAATCCAAATAAAACTGTTTTCCATTTATTCCTCTTTCTTGAATAATTCTGTCAGCGGTGCCTTGTCTTTTGTTTGTCACCACATCAATTATGTCCTCATTTTACATTGTATTGAGACTGTTTGTTTACAATAACCCATCAGAAGCAATCAAGGCTATGAATGAACTTTTGTATCTTTGTGTTGATATTGGAGTAGAAAGACAAAACGAAGAACGTTGCAGCATGCGAGCTGCTCCTTCAGTCCAAGTAGCCTATATGGTCCAGCTGCTAAAATCCTGTCACTTTAACTAAATTCACGCCAATGACACTGTTGTTTTCTTATGACTCTGAGCAAAATGCTGAATTCAAAAACTATTGAATTGTTTGACAAATGAAGTTCTGGATCAAATTTATGCTGCTGGAAGTAATTTCTTTCTGCAAGCGGGCTACTAGTAAAAGGCAAAGGTATTTGTAAACAGAACATTCAAATTCTTGGTCTTCTTTAAAGAATTTATAGCAGAAGTTACCGTCAAAGAAGCCTTGGCTAATACATTATAGCTGGTTTTCCTAATGTAGTTGACAAGCTACGTGCCTGAAAATCAACGAATCTGAGGTTATGCAATATAAGAGATAAGGTCCTTACAAGGATAAAAACTTATTAAAAGCTAGGAAACTATGAAAATTCAGAGCATTAGTGGGACCTTAGAAGAATCTGCGCTGGGGTCTGCAGTGCTCAACATCTTAGTAACTGGTTAAAATAGTAGTGGTCAAAATTTGCTGATGAGACCAAAATTATTTAGATGATAGTAAAGGCTGAATGAAGAGAACCTCAGAAGAACCTGCTGATACCAAAGAACAAAATAGCAGCTGAAGTTGACCCAATTAAATTTAAAAGAAGGTGAGGGAGAAACAATCTCAATCCTGAGCGCTCTATGCTGGCCTCTAGGCCAAACTGTATGGTCTCTGAAAATAGAGTCTTGGTCCAGAAATAGTCTGCAAAAGCATTACTTCGTTGCTTCTCAGGGAGGTCAGGGAGAAAAGCAAACAATGCTCAGAAGAATTAAGAATTAGATTATAAAATGTTATATATAACAGCTTTTCTTCTACTTATGAAATACTTCTTTTTCATTCTGGGTTGTCTAGTTCAAAGAGAGTTATTATGGCTGGAAAAGAAAGAGAGAAACAAGGACGACCTGGGAGTAGAAGTCTTCAGCCTGGAGAAACACAACAGAAGACCATACAGGTGTAAGCACTATGAGGATGACGAACTGGGAACAACTGTTCAGGGTCTCACTCACTAGAGGAGCCAGGAAGCATTGCCAGGTGAGGTGATACTTCACTGAGTGTGCAATAACTGTCTCAGGAAGCTTTTGTGCAGAAAGTACTTGAGACTGGAAGACAGTTCTGCTGGTGTGTGCTGTGCGTCTGTCCCCTCAGTGTCTTTCTCAGACATCTGCAGTTTGCCCTTTTTAATTGTACCTTTAGGCCTGACCTGGTATATGTGTAAGAAAAGATGAAAAAACACAGTTGTTTCTTTGCTTAAAGATTTGCATTTTGGTAGCTTTCATTGTAATTTGTTGATACAGCAGGACAACAAAATCTTTGTCAATATGCTTTACTTTTACAACCAAAAGCGTATGTATTTTTTTCCTTCTCTGTTAACTAGAATGTGCTTCACCGGATCCAGATGTCTCAGAGAGGAAAAGTGAAGAAGCTGAAGGATGGAAGAAAAGGCTTTTTAATGGTCTTTTTATCCTCACAAAACTGAATTTTTTCTTAGGAAAAAAAAGTATAAAAAATAGAATAAAGCTATTGTTTTCCCATGTATCTTTCTGAGGTTTTCCAGAATGCTTTTTAAAAATTCTCTGATGACCATTCATGCATTTCAGGTCCAAGAAATTTAATTTTGTTTTGTTTTAAAGTGTTTGGGGAAGTGGGGAGAGAAGAGGGGTATGTTAATGTTATGAACCTACGTTCCAGCTCCAACATTTCTATTTCACTAGTCTGAAATGCTGTTGACGGCAAAAGGAACTCAAGGATATCATGGAACAGAAGGAGATGCTTTATGAAGCAGCATAAAACTTCTTTATAAAGAAGAATGTCTTCATTCTTCTGGCAATAACTCACATGAATAATCTGCATTTGAGCTGTGACCTATTGACTGAAGCAATAGCTAGTTTGTTTGAAAGTGCAAATGTCCCACATTATGCTCATCAAAACAGTTGATTTTAGGCTAATTTTACTTTCCTCCCCTGTTGTGCACTGTCACATGACTGTGAATGAAGTGGTGGCTTGGAACTCTATGTGAACTGGAAAAACTGGGAATACATGTAATTTGGGTAGATAACACTGATTATCCACACACAAATGAGCAGTAAATGAGTAGCCTACTAATAGCTCTTCAGTTGGCACTGCATTTTTTTTTTATTCCACTAAGAAAAACCAGGAAGCTTTTATATCTGTTACAAATATTTAAATAAAACAAAGGGGAAAGTGTTTTATTTTTCCTAGATTTTTTTTTTTTGCACTTTTATGCAGCCAGATATGTCTAAAAGTGAAATTACAGTGTTTAGTGTAAAAATTAGTAGTTCTGTAGAAAATTAGTTTTATGGCTTCTTTTTAATACAGATCGTGTGAAAATGAAAGCTGCTAAAAAGACGGCAACACCAACTTACGTTCAGATAATGATCTGTCAGATTAGTGTCTCTTCAAGATGAGAGCCTGATTTAATTTTCTGGAATGTCCTTACTATGAGAGAGAACATAAAAGGCAGAGAGCCAGGATCTCTGGTCCACATCAGCAAGCAATGAGGTCAGTGGAATAACTACTCTGTGTGATCCCACAGTAAGTACATAGAGAATCAAGTGCAGATTTGGAGTGAGTTGATGTTAACTCCCACCGAAGTGTAACCCAGCCAATAAACCATTAGGGTTCTTCTCTGGGGCCTGTCCAATTTTAGTGTGGTTTTTTGGTGGCAAGTTTGCAGCCATCAAATTAGTACTATATTCCTTTCAACACAGTCAACAGGGGAAGGTTGAAAACAATCTTTCCTGTTAGAAGTGTCTTACAATCTTAGCACACAGCAGGGAAACAAGATTGTGAAAGTCCCAGAGGTGGCTTTTACTAGGTGGTGCGTGCAGTGCTGGGCAAGGGCTCTCTGCTTGCTTTATCTTCTTTGGGCTGGGGACCAGTGATTTTGTCCTCCAGACACTTACAAAAAAAGTTGTCAGGCCTGTGGTGAACCTGCAAAACCATCTCAGTTTAATGTATATCTCCTATTGCAAAGTATTGCAGCTCTTTTGCTGATCTTGTATAATCATAAAACAGGATGTTTAAATTGCTTAAGCCTGTTCAAATGAATTACTAATAAGCTATAATATTACAATATGACACAAGGGGGAAAATGTAATCCTCAGAAAACTCCTTCTTCAACATAAATCACACTAAACTAACATGTGAGGGGAAAGGGCACAAAAATGATCAGAAGGTTGGAAACTTCTCCTACGAGGAAAAGCTGAGACAGTTGGTTTCGTTTTTTTGGGTTTTTCCCCCCTGGATTATAGATTTATTAGAAAAGCATTGGGATTTTTTTTTTTGGGGGGGGGGATGTTCCAGATATGGGTTATTAATTTAAAACATTTTTTTTCCCAAAACCTTATAGGCAGAACAATGAAGGAGAAATTTTCATATTATCCTTACATGATCAATTATCTTTGTATAGTGTTTTTAATAAAATCCTAACACATTGGTGCCCTTTGAAAGCAAAAGAGACTCCAGTCAACATGGGACGTGTTTGCATTCAAGATCCGGTTTTTGCATTATATGTGATCTCCTTATGAAAGCCAGGACAAGTCTGACCAGTTTTTTTGAAAATTTGAATGTACTAAAGTGGTGATGCTCTACCAGCATACTAAAAAGTAAGTACATTTCACAAAAGACAGTGATTTGTCAGAAATCATAGTAAGGGAAGTTCTTACTCATTTTAAAAGAGACAAAACCACAACCCCTGACTAGGCAAAGAGAGCTGGAAGTGCCAAATCCTGGTTGCCTATAGATGTGTGTCCTGCTTTCCAGACTGCTGAGTTTACACAGCCTTCTGTTTGGTTTGCAAAGAGCAGTGCATCGTGTTGCTCCCATGGAGTTAAGTGCTTGCTGGCAACCCACAGGCACGTGGTAGTATTTTTCTTATTTTGCGAAACAGTTATTGCCTTATCCTCAGTCCAGGCATTAATTGTCTATCTAGAAGAACCTTCTATTTTTTTTTTTTAAATGTCATGGATTTATGGAAGTTATTGTTAGCTCTCATGAAGATGCAGGTGTTTTTGTAAGAAACTAGATTGTCACCATCCTGCCCCTCAAAATCTGTGATCTAAATGAAATGCTATGACACCTACAACACAGACCACTGTTTCTCTGTTATAATGTAACTTTATAAATTTTAAAATTAGAATATGATATTTTGTGTTTTGAGAACTGCATTTTAATATTCAGATAACCTCTTTAACATTGTTTTGTGAGCTATTTCAAAAAGTATGAAATATTCTAATAACTTTTACACTGTGTTCTCTACACTGTGATAGATTTACTATCTTACATATTTCTTAGAATTGATATACTAGTCAAAATGGAATCTGAAAAGACCTGAAAGAATGAAAAGATGTGTAAAATGTCAATTTTTTAACTCTTAAATTTTTGGAGGAAAGTAAACCTAGTTCTTTACTCATTCCTTGGAGTTGTTCCCTGCAAACAAATGTAACACATGCCAGGTGTTTTTCTATCAGAAGAAGGATAAAGGGACACGCCGTTACTGATCATTATTTTTTAAGAAGTAAAAACCCTTTATTTCTTTCTTTTTCTTTGTTTTCATAGCGTAAAGAAGAAAAAAAGATCATAAGCCCAATTTTAGGGGAGGCAAAATAAAGTCTTTGTGAGATACCTTAACATCATTCAAAGGAACACTGACTTTTTAGGACAGTACAAGTTTCCAGGGTTGTCTCTCTGAAGTGGTCTTTGACAGTACAGTTGAACATGATGAAAAATGTCTTTTATGTTTGCCTTCTTGTTTGAAAAGAAGATACCACGATGATGGAGGGAAGTGTAGGCATAAGGAGTAAGCACAGCTCTCAGCTGAATGTGGAGGCGAGTCTGCTCAATGCAACAAGTATTAAAAGTGCTTTTTACATTACTCTATAGCCAACGCAATGCATTACAGCAGAATATGTGTTACACTGCCCTAATGCAGCTGTGAAGTGAGCTAGATTTAAAAGAAAGAATGCTTGAGGGGGAGTGCTGGAACAATCTCCCAAGGGAGATCACTGGAGGTGATAACTAATCTCATCTAGGCTCCCTTTCCCACAGAAGGTTTGACCAGGTGGTCTTTTGAGGTGTCTTCCAACCTGGGCTGTTCTATCATTCTATGATTCTCCAGCACGACTTTTCTCTGCTAAATGCAGAAGTAAGAACAGGTGTTATTTGGTGGTACTGGTGACAGCATTCTCCTTTTGTGTCAAAAGTGTGGGAACTATTTTTGGAAAAAAAGTGGCCAAGAGTTTTATTTGCCGTAGTTGGCAGGTTGTATTTCTTCTGTGTTTTTAACAAAGCCTGATTAGAGCCCAGAGACAGTCATATTAGGGTGCAGGAATATTAAAGTATGCTAGCACTGTAAGTAGAATAATGTTATTCTTGTCAAATAAAAATATGTAAATCAACCTATCGTGTAAGTAATTAGAGGAAAAACAGAGTTATTCTGACTTACCCAGTTGTTGACTGAGGAAAAGTAATTAATCACGTGCATGGTTTTAGCCTCTGGCAAATGGAGGTAAAAGGCTTAACACACATTTGCGATAGGTTGTGTGTATACTTGCTTCGTTACCATCTGTCAGCTGATGCATGGTAATCTGTAATAAATATGGATAGTTGGACTTAATGATCTTGAAGGTCCCTTCCCACCAAAACAATTCTATGATTCTATGTTCACATGATTAAAAACAATCACCACTGCTTAATACATTGCTTTTTTATCACTTTAGTATCTGATCATGAATGCTCCTAATTTGCTATGGCTGTCTAATATTGTGCTGTATAGATTAGCAGAAGTCTCAGAGCAAAGTGATTGTCTAAGGAGGTTATAAACTCTCCATTCTTGGTGGTCTTTTGAAAATGAGATAGATAAACATCTGTCAGGGATGACGTGAGGAAAAACTGATCCTGTCTGTGGACAGGGAATGGACTAGGTGACCTCTTGAGATCTCTTCCAGTCCAAGTAGTCTATGATTTTTGTTCAACTACCTCAATTAAAAGCCGCACAGGGATTTGTGCTAATTTAATTAAGTTGGCTTTTAAACAAGTTAACAGATGTTTACATTTATAGATGCAACCATTTAAGGATGAGTATGCAATCTATTCCAGTACTTCACTGACCTTTTCATTAGAAAACTTTTCCCTAAATCTAACGGCAACATGTGTAAATCCATGCTATTTTCGTGTATCATTTATTCAACTTTTATCCTGTCCACCACTAACACCTCTGTTGTGGTTTTTTACTTACTTAGAATCATGTGCCTTCCCCCCTTTCTTCTCCATAGGTTTACCAGCCTGCATTTTGGAGTTGAAGGTTTTTTACCCCTCTGAATGTTTTCTCTTCCCCCCCCCCAAAAAAAAAAACTTTCCAGTTAAACTCTGTTGGTTAGTTGTTTTGTTTTGTTTTTTTTTTCTTTTCTAACTGTGGCTTCCCAAACTGCATTTTTTGTTAGGCTGTCTTTATCAGTAGTGGTAAAGCAGAATGATATTTCCACAGGCAGCACTCTTGGTTATACATACCCGTAATTTTCAACTTGTTTTCAGATGCATCTGAAGGACTGGGATGGAGATTGCATGCAGATTACTAAAAGTTTGAAATCACATTCTTCAATTAATCTCTTGCAAGTGTGTCGTAGATAAAACGGGTTTGTGTCCTGCTTTTTATTTTTAGGTGAGACCAAGGACTTTATGAGTAATTGAATATGTTGGCATGCTCCTTAATTTTTTACTTTTTTAATAAATTTTTTTAATGTTTTCTCTTGTGGCCTAAACTAAAGAATAAAGCAGTGTTTCTCACCAGTCAAGAATTATATGGATCAGAGGCAGAACCACTGAACCTGGAGAGGGAAGATATTGATTGAATTTCTCCCCCACCAGCCTATGTCCATTTATATAGCCTTAAAAATACAAATAATAAAAATACTAGGTGACTGCTCATCACATGGAGAGAACTGCATGAGCAGATAATGCCATTTTCTGTAGTCAGCTCTATAACACGTTTTAGACTTTGGGTGTTTGCATTTATTCACTCTCCCATGGAAGGCCTGGAAGCAGACAGTGTTAGCTGGTTGTATTTGCATGCAAACACCGACACTGCTTATAGTTTCAAGTAGCCATCAAGAGGAGCTGTTCTTCCCACCCTGTTTTGCTAATTTCTTGTGTTGTCTTCTGAGTATTTTCTTTATTTGATTAATTTTCAGTCTCAGATGATTTACTGTTAAGCCTTTCTCAGGTACCCAGTGTTAAACTAATGGCTAGAAATTATTTTCTCTCAACTTGACAAGATTTGTTACTTGGGAGTTTTTGGGTTTTTGAGCGCTTTCCAGTGCTTGGAGTTGCTTGTGCCTCTAGTTCAACTGGTGGAAAGCTTCCAGCCAGCTCATCATCTTTTTCTTGAAGGAAGAGAGTCCCAAAATTTCAGTCTGAGTGCTGCAGTTACAATGGATGGATTCTCTTGATCTCTAGGCATTTTCACCAGAGTTAACTGCCTGCTCTTGCAGAAATCTTTCCCGCTTCTGGAGAGATAATTTCTTTTCTTGAAGTTTCCTTTTTTGTATGTGAGGCTTTAAGCTTGTTATAGAGTAGATGTGTGTGTTTTTGGTGAAGTGAAGCTGTGGGATGGTCTAATCTTTTGCTGTATGGTTACATACTGTGCTGGAGGACTAGATTTGATAACCCAGATCAGATTAGTAGGAGTCATGATCTCATTATTGTTATTTGTAGTGCTGCAGAACCTTCCCTACTGGCACTGTGAAAGCAGCAAATGGTCCCAGTCACAAACTAAAGAATTACAAAACATAGGACTGGAAAGGTCATGTAATCCTGATTAAGCAGAATCAACTGTTCCTGAATTCCTCTGTGTTGTATGCTGCTAAGCGAAAGTGTTTTCCAAACACTCAAAATTTAAATAGGCTGTAGTGTTAATACGATTTTAGTACTCTCTGAAATACTTTGGTGTGTGTTTCTTTTCGATCTTCCTCTTTTGTTAGCAAATAAACTGAAGACTTCTGTGATAGGGCTTTTACTCATGAGATTTCCTCTTTTGTCAGTCTTTAAACCTTGACCTCACAGATCAGTCTGTAAGAGAAATTTGAGCCCAAGCAGAAGTCAGTTGATTTCATGGGCAGCTGGATACAAAGACAAGCAAGGACTATATTGTGATGAAAATGTTGACCTGACATGGCTTCTGCTTTTTCGATTATTTATTTATTTCTCTTGATCCCCTCCTGGCCATTCATTCCTGCCTTAGGCTTGCCTGCTCTGTTGTGTTGGAATCTTTTTTCAATCTATTTCATTCCAAAGAGAACTCAGCTCATTAAAGCAGTGAGAAAGATTTTCAGCAGAGGATTACAGGCTCAGGCGATGTCTGTGGGGCTATGTAGACTGAATATGTGCATGTGTGTGTTGGTGAGAAAGAGGAAGTGACCAAAATAAGGAAGCTCCCTTTTATCTTCTCACATAGAAAGTAGTATGCTTTTGTGTTGGGTTTCTTTCTCTAGTTGCCACTTCTCAGAGGCTCTACCTCTCTGTCTCTCTCAGGCTAAGCCAGACCTTAAAAACTCAACGTGTGTTTTAAAACTCCACTCCAATCTCAGGTATTGGTTGAAGATTTTTGAGCTTCTTTTAGTGAAATCAGCAATAATAAACAAACAGAACTGCTTTAAAAAAGCTTTATGATCATGATTCATGATGACTAAGCAGTTCCTTGGTTTCTACTTCTTTCCACAGAACTGTTGAAAGAGATCCGGAAATGGATAGTTTAAAACATTGCTCTTTGTAGCAGTAGTTTATTTTAATATTTGTTTTAATTTAAACTTTAAAGATTTATTTTAAGTTGAATTTGTTCCCTCCCATCACAGATTTTTTAAAATTATTATTATTTTAACCTAAGTTTGAAGTAGGGCATAAGGATAGATTATAGTTTTTAATTAACTTAAATTGATTAGGCTTGTTATAGGAGATCTGTACTGGAACTGAGGCTGATATAAATTCTCCTTCCAGTTTAACCACTGCTTCTATGAAAAATTATTATTGGTATAAATCTAAGGATCTCAAGCATCCTCTTGCCTCCGTTTACTTGCTACACCTACAGTTGGGGTCCTTTGGAAGCTCAAGTAGGCAAGTAACAACTTTGTTTGCAACTCAAATATCCCTGTACAGAGAAACATGAAGAATTCTGTTAGTTGAAGAAATGGGGGGAAAAAATGTGGAGAAGGTTTGATACAGGCTGTTTTCCAATACCAAGGCCAGTATCCTGTTATGCCTAAGTCTTGGTAGACATACACGTCCAACCTGTGATGTAGACTCTGTAATGTCCCTAGGCAATCCTACTCCCTGTAACTGGGGAGACATGTATAACTCATGGCTAGAGCTCATTGCTTTGATAGGCTTTAAAGAATGCCACTGGGTAAGTCATCTCCCAGTACATGCTATTGCAAATCCAAAGTAAAGAGCTAAGGTTACCTACCAAATGACTACTCCAATGACAGGAAAATTGCTGTAAGGATATGTATACACACAGCAAATACACAACATTTCTTTTAACTATCTTATAAAAAGAAACTCCTGAGTGGATGTATTTTTAAGTTGGTTGGCTCTTTAATTGTTACTGTTAACTCATAGGATTGTCTAAAAAGAATTCTTGTTCAACAGTGGCCCTGTGGTTTGACAGTAGAGATACATAGGGCATACATGTATCCCATATGGGACACTTCCTTCGCCACAAGTTTATAGAATAGGAAGGAAACTTGGAAAAGACACTCTAGTGACAGCACTTAAACTTATTTTCTTAGTTGGGTTTACATAATCTTGTCTAGTTGAGGAGAAAATGGAAATCCTAAAATGGTTGTGTTAATAAGCTCATAAGAGGAGGAGAACCAAACACTGAGGATGTAGCTAGAGTGGTATACCTAATGGGGGAGGCTGGGATGGAGGGATGGGAGGAAATGCTGCAAAGAGACAGAAAAAAAAAAAAAGAATGAAACACTGTAGGATCACAGGGGCTCTGAAGGGAAACCTGTGTGAGAAGGTCATGACAGTGAGGGCATCAGTGAGCAGCCTAAAGTGTTCAGTCTGTGTTGTGAGAGGCCACATCAGTGCCTTCTGTCTCCCTAGAGCATGCTGGTGCTTCAGGAAGCCCCGGATGGGCGGCCCATGTCCACCCTCACCCTGCTTCTTCATCTGCATATCTTTACGGCAATCCTTTCCCTCTCCTCCCTCAGAGCTGCCCCCTGTAATTGTATTTCTACCTTTCCCTGAGAGCCATGGGCCTGTGAGATGGCCAGCGCAGTGCCATGTGTCCCTATGACCATGTGCTCCAGGTCTGGGGAGGGGGCAAGGGAGCCATTGGTGAGCTATTGCCTCTGAGACTGCCAGATCAACCTCATAGGGAAGGCTGTGTACAAAGGAAAACATGGTGTGTGTCTTCCGGATTTGCCTTTGAGACTAGGACCGTTATCTGATGTTACCAGTGAATGCCGAGTTGTTCATTCAGTGATCAAGAAAGTGGCTGCTGTCAAACTCGGAAGACCTTTAAGCAAAAATTAACATGAATCCAGATTTCTTTATGACTTATTTCTTCCAGTTCCAGCAAACTACTGGACTTCTTTTGTTATTCTGCTGTTGTTTACTGACTCCGTTTTTTTTTACTCAGCTCTAGGAAATGACCATTGTAGCTGTGTTTCTTCTCTGAAGCAGTCATTCACACCATTTGGGTCAATGTGAAGTCTTTGATTTGGATGTCAATCCAACTGTGTCCAACCAGCCTTACCTCCTCTGATGGGCATGTATTATGGCTTACAATTTATTAAAATGATCTCTCAGTTGTGCAGTGTAATTTCTAGAGGATCCATCAGAGGAAGATACACAAGCTGGCCTGAAATAAAATAGGACTAATGGCACCATATTCTACGGTAAGCTGCTGGGCCAAGACAGGCTATTGAAAGGCTGGAGTTAGTTGTTTGTGTTGAAGATGGTCTTGTTGAAATATAACTGATTATATATCATCAGGCTACATAACAGAGCAACCATCACTGGATGTGGTTAGAGGGAAGGTATTGAGACCATTTGAAACCTTTTAAGTCATTGAGAGAAGTACATGGTTGAGGTAAACTCTTCTTAAAGAGTACATTGGATTATGTTGACAAATTAAAAAAATGCCAAACAAAATCCAACAGTTGGAATTGTTCTCTTAATCTTTTAGTTAGAACTCAGGTTTATTTGGCGTACAAAAAGCTGTATACCTTACCATGCAATCCTGAATTTTGTTTCATCCCACCCAAACTGGGACAACTGAATTATAAGTCTAGTCACACAAGGTTTTCTCTGCAGTTGACAGAAGATCTTTCAGAATGACTGAAAAAGCAGATCGTCTCCACTGACTAAAAGAGTATTTAGTACTTTAAGCAAGTGTCTGAAATAAGATAAGATGAACTCAGACCTTGAGAGATGGAAAGAATGTTCAGAGAAAATCTTTAAACCACTGGTTTTGACCAGAAAAAAGAACTGGTGAATAGTAATAATAATAATAAAGTGATATATAAAGCTTTTAACCTATGGCAATCCAATCAAGACTGCAATTTGGCTTTTTGCTATCTTCAGTTTGAAGACAGACTTGAAAACAGAGCCAAACCCATGGTCTCTGACATATGCCTCTGGCTTCCAGATTGTACTTCCTCGCTGCCATGTAGAGGAGAAAAACAACTCTGCTCCTATGCAGTTCACGTAAATGTAGGATTTCTGGTTTGTGGCTGGCAAGCAGATGATGATTTTACTGAAACAAAAGAGCATGTCTTTTTTGGTTTGGTTTCCCATACACCACTTAAAATGGTTCTTACCCGAAAATGGGAAGCATTTTATCACTGAGGAACCCTCTCCCTGAACACAATGGGTAGCACATCCCCATCTGAAATATCAGTAATGAGGATTTGATTTGCCATTAGCCATCTGACTATCCTCAACTTTTTTCTGGTCTGACAGATTCAGTATGTTTGACTCTTCTTGTGTGATCTTCTTAATGTTTTATTCTAGGTTTCAGAACATGTTAATAAATTTCTTATCTGCCTTCAGGCTATTGAAAACATTATTCTTCAATTATTGAATAGAAAATTAGCAACCGCTTACTCACAATTTTTAACCAGAAGGCTTTCTAGTGTAAAAATGTTTTAATCCTCTCAGC